>NC_047527.1:136710891-136965891 GCF_012275295.1 Melopsittacus undulatus
TCCCTTGTTTTATGGCTAATATTTTACTGCAGAGAAGTAATGCTTTTAAAAAAAAAGCAAACAAACACAAAAAAACACACAACACAAAATATCATTGTTCTCAGATAGCTGAATGTGAAGCTGTTAATTTATTGGGGGGGGATTTGGGGATTTTACAGGGGGGCACTGACTCTGAACAAAAGGCATGAAATAAAGTTGGAATAAGATGTAGTCATGCAATAGGTGAGAAAGTTGTTTATATAAAAGCTCTCTAGAATAGCATTTAGTAGTAGCATTATTGGGAACCAAAGAAATTGCTCGATATCTGGGCTGCCATTCTTCCTCGGGGAAACTGTATTTAACAAAAAAAAGAAAGACACAAAGCACACATAAGTGCCTCTCATAACGTGAAAGATTTCTGTTTAATTTTGTTTAAGTGTTCTGTGCTATCAGTTGCTGCTTGAATTAAATGAAAAGCAATTTCAGTGGTAAACTGAACCCTTAAATGTAAGAAAAAATTTCCATTTTCTTTTGAGCTCTGATCTTAAATTGTAGCAGTGCCCACTAGAGCTGTTTGAGCTCAGGTTGTGTTGGTGTGTTTGTTATAATAGACCCCTTACTTAAACAGGATTATGACTTGGCCACAGCAATACCTAGCAGAATAAAAGGTGACAAGCAAACTGTTAGCTGGTGAAAGATTGGAAAAAAAATTTAAGATAAAAACCAACTAAGTTTATCACTTTAAAGGAGACGTTGTTAACATTGTTACTCATTAAAATAAACAGATTTTGACAGCTGCCTCATTTGATCACAAGTATAGTTAGGACTTTCAAGTGATCCTTATTTTGAGTCTCGTTTTCAAAACACGCTGCAGTTCGTGGCCATTGTGAGAAAGCATTTGTAATAGCTGACTGAAAATCCAATGCTGATTTTTAGTATTTGAATAAGTGAAATAAATTAGATGATGGCTCAATAGCAAAAAACCTTTTCCAAATTATTTTTCACTGCTTAAAAATCAGCTTCATACCAAAGTACTAGTGAACAGTTTAACTGTATCTTCAACCACTAGAGCCATATAGGAACCTTCTTAAATATATACTCTAATTTTTTAAAAAGTATAATCTTATGCTTGATGCTGAATTTAAATAGTCACAGCTGATGTAAAATGTCCCTCACTGGTATATGGCAGCCATTTTAGGTATTCAGGTTGTTTTGTTGTTTTCTACTAGTATTTATACAGTAGAAATGCAAATACTTGAATGGTGAATCCCACTGGCATATCATAAATGGAATGCAGCATTTCAGGATAACAGTTGAATTTCTGATTTTCCTTTCAAAAGAATATCTTTGAGCTCTTTATATGACACTAGAAAAAAATAAACCAGGAAGAAAATCAAGCATAGAAATATACAACTGGTATCCAAATTTTCCATAAGGAATATTCTGCCTTTTCATCATTTTAAGGCACTTGAAACATTTTGAAATATTTAGTTACTCAATGTCTGTACAAAAAGTACAAAAAGTGTATTTTATCCCCATTTCAGAGACAAAGATACTGATATTCAGTGACCTCTTCAGGGCTATTCAGTAAGCCTGTGGAAGTTTTTAGTATGGACACTGTGCTGCTCCCTTCCCAAAATACACCCCATCTCCCCAGGACTGCACAGGACAAATCCGCATAATTAGAGTTTGTAAAGGCAATGATGAAAGTCCATCTAATGATAGCATGTTGGGGTTTTTGTAGCATTAGTTTGGAAGGTATTTCTTAAGCTGTATCTGACTATTGTGGGGCAGCACTATGGTTTCTGGCTCGGTAGTAGCTGAACTCACAAATATGATAGTTTTCAGACTTTGCCCTCTTGAACCAAAGCTATAGCCTATAATTACTTGTGATTTTAGCTACCTATTTGGGAGGTAAGGAAGCAGAACAGGAAAAGCACAGGAGTCTGAAGAAATGAAGCTAATTTCCATTTTAATTCCAAGTTACTTGCAACTGTGTTGTGTGAATCTTAACCAAATAATGAATGGGTGAGATTTAGAGGTTCAGCTTGAATACATTCCCACAGCTGCTCACACAGCCCAAGCTGCAATGAAGTCATGTCTTTCCCAGTTCCTGCTTTTTTGATTTGAATCAAGATCATTTGCCCCATTTGTCCCCAGTTTCATTTAAAAACTGGGCAAAACTTTCTACTTGTTTCTGGTTTTTAATTTAAGCACATTCCTGCCTGTCTTCATCTCATTGTTGGCTACCCCTTTTCTACCACAGCAAACAGAGCTATTAGACTTTTAAGGCCCCTCATACATATGGAACCCCCACAGACCATCTTCTGCATCAACTCATATATTCTCACCTTGTCACTGCCAGTGATGGCAGCTCTTATTCCTCATCAACCAAAGTTTCCTGGAAATACCTTCACGGTTTTTTAGCAGATTGCTCCTTAAGCTTCAGAGGAGTTTCTCACAAAGTCTGCAGTTCTTGCCTTGAGACTTACCTATGTTGTGATGCTGATAAAGCACCTGAGGGTAGTTTTTGTGGTCACTTCTATATATTATGCTAATGATAATTTCTCTATTATCTGATACTCCCCCTTTGTTTTGCATTCACCTATTGCTCCTTGTCATGCTCATAGAGCCTCCCTGAAAATTCATTTAACTCTGTGTAAAGGCACCACTGCTTTCAAAGTCTTTGGATTGGGCTCCTGGACACAAAGTCTTTTCCATTTTATAGGCACAGTTAGGAGCACAGTGGTGGCCCTGTCCAAGTAAATTGTACATTTGTCATTTTATCCTTCCTCCAGCCTGCATCTCCATACTAGCTAGCTTCCTTTTGGTCCTAGGTGAAGGGTGAAGACTTGCCACTGAATGCTTTTTTTAATTTTTCATTTTAAATTAAATTTAAAATAAAAAAGGGGTTATTTAGACTTTGTTTTGAGGACTCCTAAGCTTTGTTCTATGGCAGTTCTCCTTTCATCCTAATGCATTTATTCATTTCTACTTCATATTTTCACTTGGGTAGTCACTCAACTAATTCAACTAACTTTGATGCCCGTCCCATGGGCATTTGAAATGCAAAGCCCCTATTAGACCTCGGTTTTTTTCCAAGACCTATCCTAAAATTAAAGCACAAAAAAGCTTCTCAAACCTGGGGCAGCATAAGCCTGTTCCTGGCAGTGACCTTATTAAGCACAGAGGTGTAGGACTGTGCAGAGTCACTCAAATGTCTATTTAAGATATGACACTGACTCAATAAGTCTGCACCAAATAGCTTGAAGGAAATGCGTACTTCAGATGTGGGTGCAAAAATGGGAACCCCCTGTATAAAGACACAGAGAGGACTGCTTCCACCACCTCTCTGTTCCAGGCAGAGGTAGCCCAGAAGCGTCCTCCTTATCTCCCTGTCAACCATCAGAGAAAGAACAGCAAATTTTAAAATCAGTTCTGGAAGAGTTTGCAATTTGGCACAAGAGCCTGCAATGGCTCTAAACCTTTAACATTATTTTAAGGCTATATTTAAATATATATGTGTCATTTAAAATAACTCCCATGCCCTCCTCCCATTTGCTATTATTCATTTCAGCACCGATGCAACAGCCAAATGGTTTACCAGCCTGTGTCGCTAACACTTGCATAATAACTTGAGATCTCACAACCCCTCTATTTATCAAGCAACAATGTTACCAAAAATAACTATATGCATAGCTATAAGGGGAGTTGGGGAGGGGGAGAGGGGGAAAGGGGATGGGGAGATTTGTCAATACAATTTGAAACCTGCAATAAAGAGCTAGCATTGAAGCTTTAACTGTGTAAGTCACTTTTCCTGATGGGGCACTTATCACAAGGTGGAGCTGGGAAATGAGGGGCTGTGCAGGCTCTGGGATGCACTTGGAGAGATGCCAGGACTGCCAGGTCAATGTGGGGCTCCAGAGCAAGTAAAACTGGAGGATACTTCCCAGGCAAGATTCACAATATCAGCGTGACAAACCCTCAAAAGCCCCTTCCCCACCGCATCTTCACGAACCAGCAGTAATCATTATGTCCCTTCCTATTGACTTATTCTTAATACCATTATTCACAGCAGGTTGATGGGGGTCTAGTACAAAATGCAGTAGGTTAATCAAGAAGGAATGTCACTGTTGTGTCCATTGTCCACTTATTGTAAAGTGTTTCTTGTGTGTGTCTGTGTTTTTTCTTTTCAAAGCCTGAGCATTCCTGGGGGTGGGAGGGAAGGAGGAAGAGAGGCAGCAGCCCTTTAGAAAGGCTGCTTCATCTGTGAAGTTTACAAAATACCATCAGCACTGCTGAACTAATGAATAACAAGAATGTGTTGTCTCTAGCTTTTATGCAGACTGTTCTAAAAAGATTCAAAACTGTGTGGGACCTGCAGTGTTGATCTGCCTATTCCAGGTACAGCTTCAATGATTTTTATCTCAGCTTGGAACACAGAGTGTGTTCTGATACTAATACTGATAAAAGCATAAAGGCTGATGCCATCTGCCATGGCAACTATCAAGATGGCAGCTGCTTTTCATCAGCTTTATCTGAACTTTGCATTAACGGGAATTCAGACACTGTGGGTGCGTTTTCAAAAAGGACATAAAGATGATAGCACTCCTCTGAATAAAACCAATTCGTCAAATATCAACCTACTCTTACCTCCTTTATCTTTCTGGTAAGAAAAAAGAAAAGGGGGGGGGGAGGTAGGGGTGTGTGTGTGTGAAATTCCATGTGTGCTCTCTTCAGAACACCTTGTCTCTTTATCAGCCCTAGTCTCTGATGTCAGTGGTGTTAGACGCTTCCACTCACACAGAAGCAGCAGCAGGGCTGTAACCCTAAGAGGCTCTGACTTTGAATCCCAGCACTGGCATCACTGCTACAAATGGGATTCAAATGTGCAGTGTTTGAGGGCAGTGCAATCAACAAAATAGCATGTTAGTGTTCAGAGTCTACTGCAGGTAATAACAGAGGCTTTTCCCAAAGAAAGAAAAAAAGAAAAAAAAAAGGGGGGGGGGAAATAAAGGGGGGGGTATAATAATAAGAAAAAATGCTCTAATAGTAATTCTAAAGGGTGCCTTTTTTTCTCAGCAATGGTTTACAGCAGGTACACCTTCTCCATGTTCATTAGTAGTGCTAGAACATGACAATTCACTACCTCAAAGATGCTAATTGCAACACACAAGCTTTGTGTGGCTGGCTATAAAAGTATATACAGAATATAAATATAAGATTGGTAGTATACTAACATATTAGAATGCTGTTACACTTCTTCTGATTTTGCTATTTTCCAGAAGGTTATTTTCCCTGAATTTTTTCCTCTGCTAATTAAATCTTTATTTGATTTATTTTTTTTGGTTTAACTTAGCATCTGGCTCTCTCCTTCTCAGAATAAATTTTATTGAATTTTAAGTAGATATAGATATATAATGGATGTATCTAAACAAAAAAAAATAGAAAACAATGATGCTAAACTATAAATGCACTGGAATCCAAAAATTTGCAAAACATTTTCAAAAGAATGTTTGTTACTACTGCAGATTGCTTTGGCAAGTAAGACTGAAATGCTTCAATGTTAGCAAAAGAAAGCCTAATTAGAAATCAGAATTAGACATAAAAATCAAGTTAGACATAGAAAGGACAAGGACCAAAGACTGCATTGTATAAAATAGTGAGTGACTTCAGCTTTCCAAGAAGTCAGTGGCACTTGAGGGAGCTCTCTGGCATCACAAGTCAAGCCCCAAGGGACTGAGTTTACTCCAGGGAAGAATAGCAGACCAAATCATCAGCTACTGTAAATCAGTTTAGTGACAGAGCAGTCAAAGCTAGGGCCTGAGCTGGGCCAAAGGCAGTGGCAGCTTGCTGACTATTTGGCCCAGAATCTCTCAAGGTTAATAGGAATGTAGAGATCCACACCTAAATAAAAATGATGAACTGTATTAGTAATGAAGCAGTCCAATATAAAATATTTCTATTCCTTTTTTAGTATTTGCATCTGGAAAAAAAATTATTAAATACTTGACTCTGCCACAACAACACAGTTGCTGGAAGCCAGGGAGGAAAGAAATGGCTGTGAAAAGAAAATACTTTTTCCCTCTGCAATCCACTATTTCAAATAAGCACTCATTTTCTCTTTCTGTTGTGTTATATACTAAATAATGCTACAAGGAAGGGTCAGACATCCTTCATTGTCAACAATGTGAAAAGCAAGAAAGGAGAAAACATAAAGTCTATTAAATTTCAGTAAAGCAACAAAGTCGTGTACAAAACCCAAGCTTGCCTCAAATTTTGGCTTCCAGTCTAACCCAGATCCACAGTTGCTGCTGGACACTGTTGGGACACTTCAATTAAGGGAGTTCTGTAAATTCATATTAGCTTCATTTCAGCAGCATGCCCCTCCTTAAAACTAAAACATAAAAAAATGTTAATGATATCTTTGTTCAAGGTCTTGTGGGGTGACGAAAAATTGCAAGCCAAAGAGACCATATGGAGGTCTTATTGTCTTACAGTATCTTCTTCCAAATTGTGTTTAAGATACCTTGATATACCTAGATAAAGAGGAATGTGAAAAACTTGAGGAAACTGAGTTTGAACTCTTAAAACTGTTGTTATCTGTACTACAGGGACAGGAGAGTCTCAGAGCCTTCAATTCCACAGCATTTTTTAGGCACTAAAAACGTTTATTTAAAAATAATTGTAATAGTTATCTTGCACTAGAAAGTAACAGAAGTAAAACAAAAGCATAGAAAGTGAAGCGAGGAAAGCAAAAGCAGAGCTGACACTACACAGACTTTTAGGACACAATTCTTTGTGTGAAAAAGTCAATTCAACTCTCCCCTTTACAATAACATATTATTAATGTTTAATGCCTACAGCAAAAGATAAACACTGTCTGGAATAGAGTGACTAGAAGTGTACACAGAGCCACCATATTGCTCTGTGCTTGCTACTCTTTTGGGAAGCTACAAGGACACTGATTGTTCAGTAAAGAAAGCAACCAGAAGAATCTTAAGTCTTACCAAAAGAAGGACAATTCCATTCTCTAATAAACCCACCTTCTCATTCTTTATGACTGTTTACTGTTGCCATCCATTGCCTTAATCATTTGAAGGCAATCGGAGTTTTGTCATTAATTTCCAGGCAAGTAGTTGTGTAAAATGTCATAGCTTCTGAAACTTTTTATCCCACAAAGACAAGAGAGGTGGTTCTCAGATTAAAGTATTGAGAAAAGACCTCCACCTAGCCCCTCCAGCACCCAGAAAAATTATCTAAAAGTTGTGGCAGATAAAACAGTAAATCAGGAGTTGAAGAGGAAACAAAATTGTTAGCCTTTTGAAACAGTTGCTCCATGCTTTTCAGTGAAGAAAAGAGACAAAATAAATATGGATGAGAGCAAAGCAGAATGGAGAACTCCATTACCTGAAAGAAAAGACTGACAAGTTGGAAAAACAAAATCAGTGAGAAGCAGACTGTTAGAAGCAGTATGACTACATGTGTTAAAGTCCCTGTAGAAGACAGAGGAGTTTGCCACCAACTTATCTTGTTTACAATGTTGTTCCCAGAATGGGATTTCTTCAAAAGACAGAAGAACAAATATATAGGGTATGTACATTGAATATTACACACTGCACAGTCTTTACAAATTGTAATGCAGTTAGGTAAGTATCTGGAAAGAATACATATGAGAATAGTATTGCAAATAAAATTATTCTGAAATCATTGAAGGGACGTTGCTTTAGAAGAGTAAAGGGGCTAGACCTGCGTGATGAAACTACTTATGGGGTTTACCATTCAAAAATAACAAGACCCCAGCAGATACATTTACAAAATGTTTCAAGGTATTTCCACTTCCATTTGACATTTGCCTTTTCTGAGGATGGAGCTATGTTTTACTGTCAGTTTCTCTCAAACAAAGTCTGTTCCACCTAGCACTCACATTGCCCTATCACCAGAGCACAAGCTGCTGCAATATATTTCATTCAACCTGAATGGACCAAATCTTAAGTGCGATTCAGGTAACTATCTGCATCCTTTTGTACCTGGATGGCCTTGAAAATATGGTGCAACTGGCCCAGGCCATTCTCCTGATATACAAGCTGCTTTGACAGCATGCTCCTTAGCAAAGATATAAAGTGCAACTAATATGTGGACACACAGGCCTGAGCTTTAAATTAAGGCAGACTTTATAGACTTCTGTGGTTAAAGTTGGAGATTTTCAGGTGCAGCACTGTGCTGTTCCCATTAAGGCACTGACAAATTGTATTTTTGCTTACTTTTTCTCACTTTAATTTTAAAATTGTGAGATTTAGTACAATGTGCAGGCTCAGAGGAAGAATCTGCAGGCCTCTGCAGTGTCTCATTCTTTCACATAAAGTAGCCTTTGACCTCTGTACTTCTGCCTATAGACTTATACAATGTCAGGTCTGTTTGCATACAGTGAAGAGTCTCATTGCAGTTCAGTGGGACTATGTGCACAAGGAAGTATAAAATATTGCTGTCTATTATTAATAAGGACAAAAAAAATCTGATACCTGGCATTGAAATTACTGTGACATATTAATATCACATTGTAACTGTGTCACCAAAGGGGAGGCTTTGCATGTTCCTGCTCTTCAATTAGTCTGCAGTTGCAATGGTCTGGTAACAGGGTCTCCATAGAGTTACACTGAAATTGCTTTCCCTATCGTCATCTTAGATTGTAACGGCATTGGAGCAGGGTCTTCACAGACATGCCTTGCAGTCATCATTCATCATTGTGAAAACAGTATTCCACTATAAATAAACTTTCTGGGACTTTTAAAATATGATATGAACTCATCATTCAAGCGAACTGAAAGTTTGACATGGAAAAACATGAACAGAAGGAAGCTGGATGCTCTTTTGCAAAAGCAAATATTGTAGGTGCTATAAAACCTTTATAGTTCTCAGGGCCTAAGTCCACTTAAAGTATTAAAAACTCAAGTGTGACACTTAACTGTATTTGATTTAAAATTAAATATTACATAGCTTATTTTGTTCTTTGGAGAAAAAGGTGAAAACATAAGTGCACTTACTGGTCATTGAATATATTACTGAGCAGACTCCTACTCACACACACTCCTTGTAAAGCCATGACTGCGATGGCTGTGAAGTTGGACAGGCTTCCACTTTGAGTTTCATTTAAAAGAAATAACTTGCTTCAGTGCTACCATGAATCAGATTTCGAAGATCTCTAACAAAATGTCCCAAGGATCAAGTCACTTGTTTTCCTTAGAAAGCCATACTTTATGTCTTGTCCGATGTGTGCACTACTGAAAAACAAAGCAGAGGGTATGCAGCAAAAGATCAGCTGTTCTGTATTTATCTGCTGGGGACACTTTTCTGCACAAAAGCTGCCTTTATGCAGTCCAGAACATATTCAAAGCAGACCAAATTTAATTAATCAACAGGTGCTCTCCACTGGGATAAGAGCACCTTGCAGATAAGCTGTTATAGCATGCTTACCTCAATACTTGGGTCTCTTCCATCATGAAAGACTATCAGAGGATTTTAGCTTCAATATCTCTTACACTTCTCACACACTGTTTTTTAAGGAGGAAGTCTCTGATTTTCTACTCAGGTGCCTTTGAGAGAAGAATCACATATCACAACTGAGACACGAAGCTGTTACTACAAACAGATCTCAAAATCTTAGTACAACTCTCTGTAAAAACTCAGAATACAGCCTCTATGAGCCAGCACTGAGTTGTAATGGGAATGACAGCAATGATGTAACTCAGTAAAAATGGTATCAAAAGCCAGTGTTATTGCTGATGCACATCAAGATCAGGGACCATGCACAGTCCCTTTCCATGGGAGAACATGGAAAAATATTGCTTCATAACCTGGACTTGCTTTTTCAGGGGTTGCATTTCAGAAGTGACTGATGATCACAGTCGTAAGAGGGAAAAGATTTGAGAACTAGAAGGGGTATTTATTTATGGGGGGGGGAACACGACTGCATTTCCCTCACCTTCAGCACTTATTGCAGTGTGCAGTGTCTCTGCAGCCTGCACTCAGGCTAGGTCAGGTCATTCTGACTCAGCGGCAGCGAGCACTCATTCCATGTGTTTAAATAGCAGCATACTAAGCCATGAAGAATGAAAGTAGTAACCTTCGATGATTTTTTGAGGAAAAGGTGCTGTTGGTAGGAAAGCAGGGTAGCAGCAGCAGGAGAAAGGAAAATAAACCAGGGCAGGTAACTTGATCACAGCCCCAGAGCACAGAGTGCTTGATGTTACCCCAGGCTTTGATAGGGCTTTTTTTGGCATTCCTGGAGGAGGCAGCGCAGTGAGCCATGACTCACACCACCTGCCCACCACCAAAACTGCCACGGCCTGCCGCAAGGTTTAATATCAATAAGTGCTCGTGTCTTTAGGCCACAAAGGATTTCTGTATCGTTTACATAAAGAGCCTGCAACAGAAGGAAAAAGGAAGATGCCTATATTCTCAAGTTATTGCAAGAATAATGAACTAATCAAGAGGTCTTTCACCTGTTAAGAGGCACAGACAGAGCAGAAGTTTGCTTTTTTTTTTACTGGTAGAGATCACGCTGGGCCTAGAATTTAAGATACAGATTGATTGATCTCTTTAATCTAATATTTGTTCATGGGGAGGCTGTTATCTTTATTGTGGTGACACCTGCTAGTATCATTACAGTTAAAGGCTTACTGTATTTCTATTATAAATGCTGGTTTGGGGTTTAATATAACAGCAGGTTTGCATTGCATTGGGCTAAACACTGGCCTAGGAGTTGCCAATCCTAAAGCACACAGGCAATTTTTTTTAAACCCAAAACTGATTCTGTTCAGGGTTTGGTTATTTGTCTTTAGTTTTTTTTTAATAGAACTGCTAAAATACTGAGGGAGGAGAAAACAGTTGAAATAGCATCGAATTCAATACGCAGCTGATGCAAAGTCTCACTCTCAAAGCTTTATATTCAATACAAATTAAAATCAGTGCGCAAAGATGCTGTCACCTGACTTGACAAACAGGCTGATAAACTACCCAGAGATGTAGTTTTAAGTGACATGACACGTCTTGTGGTCTACGAGGCCAGTTTGAGCCACCTTGCTAATTTAAAATGGCTCAAATGCCAGCAGAGCTAGCTGCTTTAGGAGTGTTCTGCAAAAGGGAATGCTCCAGTGGCACAGGCTGCTGCCTCATATGTACTAACTGCTGGTAGAGGGGTAAGCAACAGTAAGAAAATAAATGAGTAAATGTTGCTGTTTGCTGGAGTGGGTAAACTGTTTGCTGTGCAGTTTAGTTTACTTTGAATTGCACTGCTGGGGGTAATGCTGTGTCGCTCAGAGCACAGAGTCATGTCAGCTGGGGCGTTTCTGGGCACAGGCAGAGTGTAAATGGGGGTGGACCTGGGGCTGCTTCTACCCTCTGTGAGAAACTACAGCAGCAGTTAATTCCATGTCACAAGAGGGTAACAAAGGCACCACCCGAAGGCTAATTTAGAGTGCCTTTCTAAGAAGTGGAACAAATGATTCTAGGCAAATCACCATGCTGACATGGAAAATGCTACTTCCAGGACAAGATCTGGCTTTCTTAGTCTTCTCCATTTCCTTCTTCAACTGAAGTTTTCTAGGTTTCGTTCCACTCCCATGTCAGTTTTCACAGCTCCACTATGTGCATTTCCACTGTCTCACTCCATTTCTGCACAGCCCACTATCCTCTGTCTTTTTACAGAGACGAGCAGGTCTCAAATATGATAATATGCCACATGGTAAGAAATTCTCTCTAAAAAAGCTGGCACCTACATTCCGAGTACAAATCACGTGTGCTTATCTCACTTTCATACACAGTGTGGGTGCTGTTGTGCATGTGCCCACACAGATTCAGTGGGCTAATATCCAACACTTACCCTCTCCCTAGGATCTTCCTCTATTTTTAACTCAGACACACCAAATACAGACTTGATCCTGAGGTTTCCCCTAGCTGGCTACTTATAAGGATCACTCCTTTCCATAGCCCTTCCCTGGTCGTGGCACCTGAGCTGGTACTCAGGAGACCTGCCCGATCCACTGCTAGGGTGAATCAGACATGGGATTGTATCATCACACAGGTTCTAGCACACCATTTGCTTTTGCACATGTATCTGCAATCAGATACATCCATTTTACATTCAAAACGCGCAAAATTGGGAAACAGAACAACACCAGCTCTGCAGAAAATGTCACCCTCCTGCATCACCCCTACAACACAATTCAACCATGTATCTGTAAAGGGTGGATGAAATAGGAAAATATCCTGCTCTGGACTATATATTCTCTTGTTCTACCTTGAAGTGAAATAGTGTATTCTTTCCTGTCATTTTTATGTTTATATATATATATAAACATAAAAATATATATATATATGTGTGTATATATATATACGCACAGAGTGGTCACATGCCTGCATTTTTTATATTCTGACTAACGAAATACATTTCTACATGCTTTTTACCTTGTTCTCATCTTCAGATTCTTCATGTAGTTTCTGCTTCTCCAAGAATTTCACCAATTCATCACAGTGAACATGGTTATTTTTTAATTGCTATCCATACTGTAGTAAATATAAATGACAAAAATCATCAAACATATGTTGCCTAAGTTGTATAAATATGCATATATGTTAAAGACGTGGTAGCAGGCAGGTGCACAGGAAATCTTCATAAAGTTAACAGCTACTGCGGCAATAATAAACTGATGTTACCCTTTCAAATGCTAGTCAGGATTTTGCAAGCATTAGCCACCATCGTGTGATTTGAGCAGTGCCACTAATACAGATATAGTCAAGCTGGCAAATTCCCCCCCTCATCTCCCCCTTTTCTCTCACAAAGAAATAGAATGAGTTTATTAAAGTATAGATGCCATTTTCATCTTGCAACGTTAACTGTGTTGTCTGTATCCCAAAGGTACTGAGCCAGTCAACGCAAACAGCTGTGCCACCTACTTGCAACAGTTGTACACCCACCACAAAGCACGGGTAGGAGGAGCAGGTTGAAGCGAACCGTAAAGCTGCTGGTGTACCTCACTTTGCAGTTTACCCATTAGCTCGAGGGAAATTTCATCCCTTTGGAGAATACGTATTGTATGTAGAGCTCGTAGCACAGGGTATTCTTTTGCTCTCATCTCCTATAAACCACCTACTGCATTTTTATGTTCTACAATCACATACACCAAAACAGTGTTTAGCAAATTAACATCAAGCTAGATAAAAGGCATATCAACCAACTTAGCAGGCAGCTTTTAGATGCTACTGTACTGAGGATGTTGGGTGATATGTAGGCTAAGATAGCTGTATTTCCCTCGTATTCTCATTATTTGCTTTTAGTATAATTGAATGAGCTTAACAGGAAAATTAATTCATTTTCACAGGTTTTATCAGTAGCCCTGATTACTGCGACATGAAGGAATAAGGTAACCTGATGGAGGAAGGCACTGATTCAGCACATCTCCGAGAGCAGCTTACACAGATGGGATTTCTGTGGAAACTTCCTAGTATGACAAACGTGTCCTTCCACTGCATACCTTTGTGAGGTGAATCTCCAGCTGCAGAAACTCTGTGCACTACCACAGACAAGTGCATTGCATACTTGTGCATGTGTGCTGGGGAGAAAAGGGAGCGGGAAACACATGATTGCTTTTGTGCAAGTGCAGTGGGTTTTCAACTTCCACTGCAGATAAATGGTTTGCTTTCTAAGAGAGTTAATGAAAAAGCATCTCTTCTCCTTTGTCTCAGGACTGAAGTCTTGCCTGTCATAGGTCAGCTCTGATGTATTTGTTCAGCAAAGGTTTTGTCTTAGACATGAGATGTGACAGGACGTAAAGGGATAAGAGAAGTAGTACATGTATACGTATGCATTAATACAGTCATGCAGTTGTCCAGTACTCCCAGGTCCTGCTACCTCTGACACCATCAGTCTCACAAAACTACCGTTAGCATCCACAGCATAAACAAAACACCTGCAGTTTTCCAAAGTGGTATTTATTTGAGGACCGATCTACATATCAGTGAATGTCTAGACCTTGTAATCCTGATCCTCTGGTACAATAACAGGAATACAAACAATCAGTACTAAATGTTCATTTAGAAAAAGAAATACTTTTAACTACAGCACAATTAGTTGTGAGTTTCTTCCTGCCTCTTCAATATAATTAACTAGGGCTTTATCTTACCATTATCCTTGTATGCATTAGGGACTCAATCTAGGAACTCCTTCCTCACAGGACTCTAAAATACTCTTATCTTTTTGTATTAATTGAGTTATCTCATATTGTCACAGAGGCAGTAGCTGAAATGGAGATGCAGAAAGAGAGCTGTAATCACTCCTGAATGCTACTTGAACTCAGAGAACTTCAGCCAGGGAAGTGTTTCATCACCCAGTGCAGCCTTTCCAAGGGTCTGGTTTCCCTGTCCCTGGAGTGCAGGCAGGAAAATCCCACCATTAGGACAGTTCCATTATCCCACTCAAATCACAGTAGTGTTACTTGAAAACTAGTCATCTCACTTTTTCTCAAGAGTGTTGATGACCGCCTTTGATCTTCTGGAAAGTCATTCCCAGCAAATCTCACTGGCATATGACAATGCACAATGCTGTTATATCAACATTCTCAGTACAGGTAACAAGTGAGACTAAAACCACACATAGAACATAACAAGAAACCAACATGCTTTATTGCCATCTTGTCTGCATTATGCTATGTACTGCTGTCGGTATATGTTTTCCTGACGCTAACTGGTATTCTGATTTCTCACTTTCAAGGTAGCTATTGTTGTAAATCCACTTCTCACACAGTCCAAAAACAACTGCTTACTACAGTGATTAGTAGTGATTACAGACATTAATCTTTGAAGCCATGCTATTTAATGTAACTATGAGAAAGAATAAGAAATTGAAAGACAAGAAAAATGAGAGCTGCAGCATTCAGGTCTACAGAGATACATGCCCTTAGCAAGACTAAAAGAGCAATGCTATTAAATAAAGCAACAGGCCTGACCAATTGGTCATCTCCAATTCAGAAACACTTGCTTTGCTTATTCTTAAAATGATGTTCTGAGGTGGGCTTATCAAAGTGTTGGCCTTCCTAGACTGATCTGTAATCACTGTAATTGATTGATGGCTTGACTTCACGAGCGAAGATTTTGGGAAGGGCTATAACCACTCTTACTACAAGCACGGTGACCAAAGGCGAGTGTGATATGCAAATCTGGTTTGAAAAGGGTGCTTAGGCAATAAGGGAGTGTCAGACCAGGACTGTCATCTCCTGAGTAATCTCGAGCTACCCATGAGCTGGTCCGCCTGCATGCAAGGTTGGATCTGCAGCTTTCCATGCACCTTGTCACCTGCTGATTCGACCCTCACCTGTCCATACCGACAAGTGAGAGTGAGCCCTTCCACCCTGAGCAGGGGAGTTTTTAGGTGAGGCCCAGCTTGTGCAGAACTGGGAGAGGACCCACAGGTTCAGACTCCTGATGTGTGCGTTCGGCTGAGGAGCCACTGGCGCAAGGCTACCATCTGCGTGCTTGTGACTGAATGCCTCTAAGTCAGAATCCCGCCTACATGTAGCGATACCGCAGCACCGCTCGCACCTCGGTGGGCTTGCGATAGCGGTCACTTGAGAATGACCCAGGAAATCACTGTAATACTATGTAATGATCGTACAAGAGGTTGTTTAAATTGGCAAAGCCTAAGAAATTCAATAGGAGCAGATTCCAGGATCTGACCTTTAATTCATAAGCCAACAAGAAAAAATTCTAGCCCTGGCACCTGCTGAAGTGAACCTACTAAATAAGAGCTGGGTTTGCATACACAAACTTGCAACAGCAAACCTGTGAAATGAAATGGATGAAGAATTTAAGACTCCCAAGGAATTTTAATGTACTCCACTTCATACTTGAAGACTGGATCAAATGGTCTTTCTGCTACTGAACCCCATAGTGACTGCTCCAAAACCCAGCTGGGTTTCCTATCTCATCCACATGCCGGAAGCCTGAGTGGGTCCTAGCCTACAGCTAATCCTTTCTGCCTCTTCAGGTGTGCAAAACTGTAATACAAATCAACATACCAGGTCAGATTTTTATCTGCTGAGAATACCAGCATAGTCATATTTAAACTGGTGGATTGTTGTGTCTCACACAAGCCAAAGGATATTTATAGCAGGCATGGTAAACAGTAGGGCAGTGGCAATTATGAACACTCCATAACTGAGGTCAGGGTGGAGTGAATACCCATAAAATATTATTGCTTCTAGCATTCATTTTAATACTGAGGACCTCATCATGAGGTCTGTCCAGTCCAAGTCCCTGGGCAAAGGTTATTTCAGTTTTAGATGCAGTTTACAGAGACAGGGGTTTTTTTTTTTGCTTGGATACAGGTAGACTCATATCAACTTATACATTCACATATCAGCAAGTGGAGTTTGTGCTGTTGAAGGGGAAACGTGCAGGGAGTCTTTGGGAACCCCCAACCTCAGCATTTCTCTTCCAGGATACTTCCTTGTGCTCTCTCTGTGTAATTCCTTATTTTTCGTTATTGAAAGCACAATTTCAGCCCAAAACAATAAACATACCGTAGAAGTTCAATTAGCAAGACCAAGTAGTCATGATTAATTCACTTGGGTGTGATCTAGAAACAAATAAACAAACAAGCCATTGTCTTAAAGATAAAAAAAGGCTTATTTTCCTACATGGGTATGCTTGAAAGAAATATGAAAGGGACTTAGACAAATGGACTAGCTCCAAATAATAAAGTACCAGTTTAAGTAAAAGGCACAGGCCAAGATTACAGCAAATTATACACTCCTGTACCCAAGCAGCATTCACACTCTTGAATTAGAAATATGTACACTTAAATCCAAGGATCAGCACAGAGCCCTTTGCTTATAATGATATTTCCTTAGCAAAGAAAACTGTATTTTTCACATTTTTAATCTGCAAATGGCTTTAACATTTCTTATTAAACTTTCAGTAAAAAAAAAAACAACCTGGTCTGTGACACACAGTGAGTGCAGTTTCTGCTCAAAAGGGAGAAGCTTAATAAAATTATAACAATCAAAAATTACCTGTTCTGTAAGAAGCAATTAGTTAAGCTGAAGTATAGATACCATGATGCACTCAGCCTGTAGTCCCTAGAAACAAAGTGATTTTGGGCCATTAGTATATAAACCATATCAAGGCCTGAACAGAGGTCCTCCCAGCATCCTTTTGTATCAAGGAGGGAGAGTAAAGGGCATAGCTGTGTCTATATTCTCACCCATTAATCTGCCTGCCCACTCCATGGATATCAATGAAACAGAGTTAATAAGCCTGAGGGCCAAACTCTGGTTTCACTTACCACTACACCCAGTCACTGCATTTGGTGAATGCTTTGCTAATGTGTCCACATCAGTTCACAACACTTTTAATTTCTGCTGTTTCAAGATACCAGGAATGTTTTCTTCACAATGGTTAGAGTCAGTCTCTATGTTTTATTAAAACCTGAGATTTATTCAAAGAAAAGGACTTCAGGAAAAACCCTTATAGACAGGGTTTCTCCATAGCCTCAGAAACCCCTCTAGAAAGAAGCTAGCCTCTCATAAAAGGAACATAACCAGCTGACTCCAAGTGCCACTTGATCAATAATGAGATATTCAGAAGGAGTCTTAATTTTATCTAACCAGAGGGATGAGACTATCATCTTCCCTGACAACCAAAAACTCAGCAGAGACCTCTTAAAGGGAATCATCTCCATTAAGTTGTTGCCTGCTTGCAAGCAGTAGCAGTAATGGCACTCACCAGCTTTCAGCTGGAAGTGATTGGAGGAGAATGCAGCAGGTAAATTAATGCTTTGCAGGGGAATTGCACACGTACCCATAGCATTATGTCATTGTGGCACTCATCCACAGAGCCTGTAGGGACTTGCAATCACTTCTAAGACAATGCCTAAGGTGCTAGGATGACCCAGAAGGTAAAGCATATCTGTTCTGTAACATTATGTATGTATATGCGTGTGTGTGTGCATATGCCCAGCCTTTCCACAAATCATGTTTTGTGTGTGCATCATAATGCCAGCATAACATCTTTTAAATGAAAAATTTAAATTAAAATGTACTGTTCGAAAAGACCATTTGCAGTTCATAACACTGTTAAAACATACTCTGATTTTTTAAAATTTACACTACTATAACATTGTTATTATACTTGAATAAGATTTTTAGTGAAGAGCAAATATTTAAAATGGCAGGTTCATGACCTAAATGCATAAATATTCTTTCTTAAAAAACTTGTCTTTTTGGAGGTTGATGCATGCTATCATCAGTAAATTTCAATACTTAGTCAATGCTAAATCACAGAAGAAACTTATAATTTCTTTAAACAGTTTATTTCCAACTGTACAGCTTATAAATGAGGGAAATAAATAAAATCCTTCTCAGACAGAAAGTAACAGCATGATCTTCCCATGACTTAGAGAGGAAAAAAGAAATCATCAATGTATCTCCAAAGCTTTAATCTTGTGCTTACCAGTGTTGAGTTGGGTAATCGGTCTGACAAAAAGAGAAGAAAATTTTAAAAGAAAAAGAAAAAAGAGGAAAACCAAAAAAACTTCCGGTATGAAGAATAATCTTTGGTGTAATAGAACAAGGTTCAAACCAGTAGCCAAAGACAGAGTTTTAGGAATAAGAAAACAGGCAACAATTTACTTACTAGCAAATTAGGAGATTATGAGATACACAGTGCATGGAATCATAGAATGGTTTGGGTAGGAAAGGACCTTAAGATCATCTAGTTCCAAACCCCCTGTCATGGGCAAGGATGCCTCACACCAGACCACGTCACCCAAGGTTCTGTCCAACCTGCCCTTGAACACTGCCAGGGATGGAGCACTTATCACTTCTTTGGGCAACCTGTTCCAGTGCCTCACCACCCTCACAGTAAAGAACAGAAAAAGAACACCTTGAATAGATGATAGTTGAAGACATTCTATGAACCAAGCATATGATAATTCATCTTCTCTCTGATGTAACCCAACACTGTTTAGTCCCTTCTTAACAACCCTTCAATCAAGTCTCATTTCATTTAAATCTAGATAACACTTCAGCCACCTCCTACAGGGGAGGACTTGCAGATTTTCCTCTGGAAATATATTTTTATAGCCTCAGAGTGCCCAAAACCCCCCAAATTTTATTTTAACTTCTACAATGAGAAAGTATTGAAGACTGAATTATGAAACTGAGGTTGAAAAGCATATCACTTGTTCTCAAAAAAATTAATCCCATAGTGTTTGCAGTCATGTACTCCTTTACTTTTTATTAGGTCTCACCTTATGTTGCATCTATACTTAGGCTGTAGCAGGTTTTCATGTAACCTAAGTAACTTTAGTTATAAAACAATTATTAGCATAAATATGAATAACGTTTTTGAGACAGTTTCTGTCATCCTGGGTGTAGGAAAGCTTCATATGAAGCTGAAATGAATACATACTACATAAAACCTGTAACTTCTTAACCCAGATGTACATCTCTGTTTTTTAGATCAAGGTAATATGAGAAATGTGTCCAGAGCAGATGAGCTAAATATCTTCCCCAGCTGAAATGATGAGTCTTTCATTCTCTCAGAAGACGATCATGTACACAAAATTATCTGGGTTTACCAACCTCTAACCTGATGAATTTGGCATTTTCTTCTGTAAGTATTAGTCATTTTTTTCCAGAAGTTTTTTAGATATATAGCTGCATTACACAAGTTAATAACTCTTTATAAAAGGTCTTCAGGCAAAATGCATAAGGAGCCTGAAATGGGTCTTGATTTAGTCAGTTGCAAGTTATCTCAGGCAAAACCAAGAAACAGCCACATTTTCAGAGCAAATACAATTCACAGTGGATAAAAATGTTTGCCAGACCACAGAAATATTTGGAGAGTGCAAAGACGTAATCTCACTCATACTCTACCATGAAGTCAACATTAAAGTTCTTGCCTACATTCAGTTCCGCCATGATGAATAGCATGTGGCTTCATTGCGTTATGATACTTGAAACTGGTTGGTCTCTATGTAAATTAAGATGATAGCTAAGCACATCTACTTTCAACATGAACCAATTGAAAAAAGATGTGATTTTCCATAGAAACATCTCTACCAATAGTTTATATACACTGAAGTAGCCAATTACATCTTGGCACACTCAAAAATACATAGCAACAGCAATGACAGCATGGCAACAGCAGCTGCTGCACAACGGAAAAATTAGAAAATTACTCTTTAGAAAAAAAAATATATTCTGTTAATTCACTTTGTTTACATTTTCCTTCATGAAATAGGTTTAGAGAACACTATATGTGTAGCTAACTCTTCTTACGTGCCTCATTACTGGATGGGTGAATTAAGATTATTAACAAAAAATTCCTTCTAGTCGGAAGTTGCCTTCCACCATGAGTATAATTCTGCACATGGCAAATCATTCAGAAAGTATGGGAATTTCATTTTATGTCCTTCCAAATGAAGGTATACCATTGTGCATAAGTTGACTACACTTTCCATAGCCGGTATGTTGACTTTGGTGTGACAGGACAACTGCCCTATCCAGTGGGACACTACCTGACAACCTATGAATGGCCTGGCCATGGTGGAAAGGCTGATTCTTCCCTCAGGCAAAGACATCATATGTTCTCCTCACACAGTATGACATTTGCCATATGATCAGATGTATTTACATGAGTATGCACTTAAAAATACATAAACAGAGGGAGGGGGTTTTAAATAGCCATGGTGGAGATATTGGTTTTTTTAAATGGTAAGGGCCAGCTTCTGCCTCCGCGAGCATATGTTTCATTTCCACTCTCCCCTTCCCAAAGGAGTGTCCCACTTTTATTATGGGACAGTAACCGTAAGAGTAGTTATACTGTGCTTGATTTACACTGTATCAGTCATGATACAGCAGTGAACAAGCAAAGAGTTGTCAGTACTTTCTCAGAAGGGCGTGAATGTGTTTGTGTCCCCATCTAAGTGCCATCTGCATGTAAAACAGAGCTACAGAACACAGCAGTTTTCGCAAGGAGGTGATGTGAAGGCAGAAAATATTGTGCAAGAAATCTAATCATTATCTTCACAGTGGTTGTGTCATGAGTCTAAATAATATTCCTTGTGCTTTATCTGTTTGTAGATTTGTATCATATTCCCCTGGGATATGATGTAACTGGTTTGTGTCTCTATAGTTAAGGATTAGAAAGCTTCCCTAGTCTAAATCCTGCCATTCTGTAGCTATTAGCATTTGCAAAATTAATCTACTCTCTGATAAGGTACAAATAGACTTCGTTATACCAAGAGCTACTACATTAGAGTTGATCACATAGAGTATAGTCATATAAATAGTATGTAAGTACATATTTTAGCAATGCCAGATAAAGACTTTCAGCTTTACCTTGTTCCTTCTAGTATTTAGAGCTCAGTTTTGAGGCTTAACATTTGTTGCACGATTGTTTTGTTTTGCTTCATTTCTGTGCAAGTCCACGTCTGGGAAAGACACATGAGCCTATGTCCACCTCACATGATGTGTGAAGTCACATAGTCCTTCACTGAGGCTGGGTACTACATCCTTGCCTTCATGGAGCCAGAGGTTGCCAGGGCCGTCAGTGCAGCCACCTCTGCACCTAAGCTTGGGTCCCTCTTCTTGGTCCTGCCAGGTATGGCATCTGCTCTGCAGGCATGCCTGTGCCCAGTGTCACATCTCACTCCTCCCTTCCTCTCTGGAGTGCTACAAGGCACAAGTGAGATCTCTAGGCCAAATTCAGCAGAGTACTGCTCCATTTGAACCATAGAAGACTGCCCCAGAGATCCACCATGTCTTCCTGAAAGTGAGAGAATCATAGAATCATAGAATAGTTAGGGTTGGAAAGGACCTTAGGATCATCTAGTTCTAACCCCTCTGCCATGAGCAGGGACACCTCACAATAAACCATATCACCCAAGGCTTCGTCCAACCTGGCCTTGAACACAGACAGGGATGAAGCATTCACAACCTCCCTGGGCAACCCATTCCAGTACTTCACCACCCTCACAGTAAACAATTTCTTCCTTATATCCAATCTAAAACTCTGCTGTTTAAGTTTTAACCCATTACCCCTTGTCCTATCACTACAGTCCTTAATGAAGAGTCCCTCACCAGCCTCCCTGTAGGCCCCCTTCAGATCCTGGAAGGCTGCTAGGAGGTCTCCATGCAGCCTTCTCTTCTCTAGGCTGAACAGCCCCAACTTTCTCAGCCTGTCTTCATATGGGAGGTGCTCCAGTCCCCTGATGATCCTCGTGGCCTCCTCTGGACTTGTTCCAACAGTTCCATGTCCTTTTTATGTTCAGGACACCAGAACTGCACACAATACTCCAAGTCAGGTCTCACGAGAGCAGAGTAGAGGGGCAGGATCACCTCCTTCGACCTGCTGGTCACACTCCTTTTTATTAAGCCCAGAATACGGTTGCCTTTCTGGGCTGTAAGCGCACACTGAATCTGGCTCATGTTCATTTTCTCACTGCCTAACACCCCCAAGTCCTTCTCCGCAGGACTACCATGAATTTCCTTTTTGCCCAACCTGTAGCTGTGCGTGGGATTGCTCCCACCCAGGTGTAGGACCTTACACTTGGCATGGTTAAACTTCATGAGGTTGGCATCAGCCCGCCTCACAAGCGTGTCAAGGTCCCTCTGGATGGCATTCCTTCCCTCCAGCGTATCAACCAAACCACACAGCTTGGTGTCATCAGCAAACTTGTTGAGGGTGTACTCAATCCCACTGTCCAGGTCACCAACAGAGATGTTGAAAGGAAAAGATATTTTCTCTCACATTAAAGCATCGCTACATCATACAGTAATGTGTTTTTCTTTTTTTCAGGTTTTTTCTTCTACTTCCTGACTCTGCATGGCCCGAAAGTGTACTCCAGACAAGAAGGTTAATCCATCCAGGGTGGCCTTTCCACTGTCCTCTTGTCCCTGCTCAATATGTGATTTGGAGAGTTCTGAGTGTTATTCTTTAACCTGCCCATATAAAAAGATTCTCTCAAAAATGACCTTTGAACATCACTGAGTGAAGACAGTATTCCCTGAAGTGCTGCTTATTGTCCTGCTTTTACACGTTATTTATATGCTTCATCTTCCACTTGTCCTGCTCTTATCCCATTGACCAGATTCATAGCTGTCATGGCTATGATAAAAATCATTATTATCAGTTATAGTTGCTCTACTTCATTTCAGATAACACTTTGCTAAGAATGGAAGGGTATGTACTGCTGCTAGTAGCTCTTATCATTTCTCAAACTGTCAGTGAACAGTCATTATTGTCCTTCCACTTCTCCTTCTATTGTGAGAACAGTTAGTTATCCTACTTCTCACAAAGCTTTCTGGTTTGTAAATTAGGTTCCTTTGTAATGATCTTCCATTTAAATCTGGAAACTCTCTTCACTCTTCTTCCTATAGTTGCATATGGAGAAAATTAGTCGCTCGGTGGAAATGTGACTGAGAATAAATATGTAATCTATACATTTTAGAAGAAAAAAACAAACTCTTCACCTTATTAAGTAGGATTTGGCACTGGTGTACTTTCAATTTCAGCGTAACAGGTACTTTATCATCACTTTTCTCTTTCAGTTCTTGGCAGAAATCTTCAAGCATCAGAGTGCAGCTTTCTGTTTGGTATGGTGAATAGATTTTCATCATCCCAGGAGCAGAGTAAGAAACTTTATGGCAAAATACATATTTCTTTCTCTGACTTTTGAGTTTGAGGCAACAAACACTGGTGTAACAGCAGCATCTGACTGAAGGAATGTAAGAAGACTGAGCCCTTGTCTGCAGCCTAATTTCTTCAATATGCTTTGTGAAAATTCCCAGAGTTTCTTCCATGCTACATCCTGTAAACTAATGCCTCACAGGTGAGAGGGGCATGCTTTTTCTTTTAATAGTGTTCATAGGATACAACATAGAAAGGGTAGAGCATACTAAATATATTTGCTCTGTACTTTAGGTAGAATATGTGAACTCCACAAGCAAATTTCATCAGTGCTTCTCTATAAGCATTAGCACATATAAGTATTAATTCCTGGTAAAATGTAAAACTTCAGATTTCGCTTTTCTGTTCAAAGTTGGTCCTATCATATCACTTGCACCCTTATGTATGTATGTCGGAAGCATAAATACCTGCAAGCCCCGCATCACAATAAAAATACTGAGTGGACTGAAATAACTCCTCAGTTATTCACCACCTCATTGACTTACTAACAAAAGTGTTATGGTGGAAAGACTTACAGCAACTCCATACAGTTACAGCCACCTCTGAACTCTGCTCCACAATATTAGAATAAGTGATAGCAAAACTATATCAAGCCAATAACACTCTGATTTAGCAATTTAATTAATATACGTGGTGAGACACAAGAGATGTGGAGGTGCAAAAGCAGTTCTAAACTGTGTGAAACATGAGTTTTGAGAAAATTCTAGAGTCAGGTTTGGTTGGGAGAAGAGTGGGGGACACCATGTACAGATACAAGCTAGTCCAACGTGTATTTCCCCTCAAGCCCTTCTACAGCTTTGTTCCTCCCTTGTCTCTCTTTTGCTTGCCACAGCCACTAGGCCTTAATGCTCTTGTCCTTTCTACCCTGTGGCACACCCCATGTGTAAGTGCGTCTGCAACGCAGCACCAAGGCTACTTTTCCAAGCAGCTCTTTTTTCTGCACTTCCTTCTCCTCTGAATTGACACTTGTCTCTATCTACTCTTTAAGGTGATGCCCATTCACAGGAACCAACACTTTTCCATCCTGTCACTGGGAACAGTTCTGAGTGCCAGTGCTGGCCACCCACTTGATAAAAATGGTCACGATACTAAAATAACCAAGGGCCAACTGTTTGTTCCTCCTCTTCATTCACATAACAATCCTTTAACATTCAAGTTCCTATTGGTGTTTAACAATTTGCAAATAGTGAAAAATATTACCATATTTAAGCAGAAGAGAGGGGAATAAGACGTACAAGATCAAAGGGAAAATATGTACTACAAGTGCGTCTAAAGAACAACCCTGGGATCAAGGAAAACACAGGATGCAATGGGAGCAGTTGAAATGACACAGGGCATTCTCACACAGGACATATTACACAATATTAATTTGTTTCAATCTAAACTATTCTGCAAAAGCAGATAGTACCTGTGTGCCAGATACATAAAGATGTATGTAATCTGCTCATGATCTATTTGCAGACTGTACTGTCAGTTGCTTGATGTGCCCAGGCTTAGTGGGAAGAGAAAGGAAAAAAGGAAGAGCAACTAGCTAACTAACTGTAGCACAAACATGAAAAGCTTTCTTTAATTGTGTCAGTTCTTATTTTTCTTTCCTTCACTGAAAGGCAGTTTTGACCCCACAGAGTCATTTTTTAGATCAGACTTCAAATACTGAATGTTTAATGCACACTTTTTTAAACCAACAAGCTGAATTATCCATCTGGTTGCCTAATATATTTTCATGGTAGCTTTAGGTCCTAGCAAATTGGGTATTTCAGTACCTGAACAGCACCAGTATACCAGAACATAATGACAATGAATACGTACATTGGTGAAAAAAGGGATTTTTTGTGTTTCTGTATAAGCATGATAATACATTCTGACACCGTAAGAGCAGTATTTTCTGTCAATCAGCTTGAATTCTCTGTAAGCCTCAGACATATAAGTCACATTGAGAGGGTTATGCATTTCACAAGTGGATTTATATATAAATACTTTCTCTGGCTCCAGTTCAACACAACAAAAGAAGTCAAACATTAGTCTGTATTTGTATTTCTTCACTGAAATGTTTTGACATAAACTGCATACAATCTTAGCTGAAAAATGCCATAGTTTGGAAGAAACTGCAGTGAACACCTTTATTGTTCACAAAATACCAAAGTTTTTGCTTCTTAGAAACTTAGAGGCTTCATTTCCACTGCTCCATCAACAATTTGCCTTCTAAAGAGCACACAGTTCTGTATACAGCCTTCTCTTTCCTTTCTTAGGCTTTCCCTTCAAAGTAGACTCAGAAACCTATTAAAACCATTGAGAACTATAAAAATGACATCCAACCTAATGAAGAAACATCTTCATTAAAATGGGGCCCATTTTCTATACAGTTGTGAGGTTAATATCTGTTTTTTTCCCATTATTAAAAAAAACAGTCAGTATACAGTATATTTCTTTACAGCGCATGGCAACTTCTTGAATCAAACTGATCAGATGCACTGCTTAATTCCAGAATAACTCAATGAAAGTTAAATTATTCCAGTTTTTGCTTTGGAATTCCCCTGTTCCCTTGATGTGTAATGGAAGTGGTCACAGCCACCACCTGAACCCTGCAAGTCTTGACTCTCCTTTTTCGGACTGTAAGTGGAGACTTAGGAGTGCACGAGTTGCCTGGGGTGTAGGAGCAGTTCTGTTGACCATAGAGCTGAGGATAGTAATCTTCAGATTAAAGTCCAGCAGCACGTTCGTGCTTGTGTTTCATTCTGGCTGGCTCCAGGTGCCTCCTTAGGACATTATTCAGGCTCCCTGAATCACCCCCTTCAGTGATCACCTAACTTCCCCCTGTGAATTAATACAGAAGCAGAGGTGAACTTTTGGCTGTTTGAATAGGTCCTCAAATTAGAAAAGCCATGCTTTGTTCAGGCCTGTACATTTATTTTCTGTTTAAAAATGACACGCCATACTGAAATGCTTACAGGCTCTTGCTGAAGCATAAAAACTTTGGCATGACCCCTCCCCCCTCCATGAACTACATTTTTTTCTTGTAAATCATAGTGTTTAATAAATGTACAATTAATTGAGGGGTGTTTCAGCTTCATCTACTGCTGCACAGTAGGAGTCTGGCTACACTGCTGTTATAAATAATATTCTGTAGACACAACATTTGGAACCACTCAGGCTTCTGTGGCTGCTTCTATTGTAAAGAGACATCCTGAGTGATTCTGAAAGCCTAGGTATTTGTTTTGATTTGTCTATAAAAATGTATCAGTAACTTTATTATTTACTTTGTCCTGCTGACTAACACAGCTACTGACTCATGCTAAAGAATGTATATAATACAAAGGCTGTTAAGTAGCTGTACTATTTTTATAAGCAAAAACATCAATAAGCACTTGACTTTGAAGTTTTTACCATCCATTTTCCAGTATGACTCTCAATGATAAAAGAAAACAGTCTTCAACTTCCCTCTTTGTGGTACACAATAAAGCTCTATTTACCATGAGATTTCATCATGATGGGATTCTAGCTTTTCCCTACACACTCTCATTTCCTCTAACAACAGACAAATTAATTTTTCTCATAAGTCCTGATTACTCTTTTCCAGTCTATTACAAGTGGCACCCAATATTTTCAAGTTAGAGTGTAATAAATTTTCTGGGTTCCAATCCTGAATCTAGGTTTTCTGAATAAATTAATGACAAATACAATTGTAGGATCAGTATCCGCATCAGTCTGACGAGCCACAGTTTCAGCCTGTCACAGGAAAGAATATTCTTATGTTGACACAACCTATTTTTCACTGTCACGTTATAAATTAAAAGTTTTTTGCAACTCCTAAGAAACATGATCCATTGTTTTCATATGAACTCCAAACTAAAATGTACCCTAAAATGTTTAAGACTTTATTTAAAGCCTAGAAAGAAGAAAATTAAGTGTTAGAGGAAAAAATACCCATTAGAGGAAAAAAAAGCAGTAATAATATATACACATTAAAGAGTTTAAAGTCTCATACCATCCTGTGGTATGAGACTTCCTGCATCAGTTACACTCTCCCAGAATAACTTTTTTAAAGTGCTATTTCCAGTATCACTGAGCAAGCCTTGTATGCATAACTGCCATTCATATAGGACTTGAAGATAATAAGAATTTTCCTCAATTATGGTTTTCACAATATTGTTGGTTACACTTTATTTCTAAGTTCTTTCTAAAAACTTCATCTACTTCTTTCTTGGACCAGGATAAAGATAGTTGGCATATAGCAGAAACATAAAGATTTGGCATATAGCAGAACTCCTCTGATTCCTTCTATATTTTAGCCAACTTTTACAATCTTTTTTGATCATTTTCTACTGTTATATTATCAAAGTTAAAACACTACATATGCTAGCTATAGTACAGGACTATCTTTTGCTGAAAGGAAATTACACTCTGTGGTCCTGATTGTGCAAATATTTACACACAGGAGTAATGACATGACTCAAATAGTTCAACTAATGCATCAAATTTCTCATGCACATGTCGATATTTGAAGAATAAGTGTTGACAACAAACATTGTCCTAAAGGCATAATCTGAAGCAGGTGGTAGGAACGTCTGTTAAGGACTCTGTGTGGGGAAAGCCCTCTATTCCTTATTCTGCAGGTGAATCTGATTGCACAGGAATGGATGCAAGATGGAGGATTGGAAGGACAATCAAGTTTGACAGTACATGTTCTGATCTTTCCATTTGGCTAAAGTGCTGTGCAGGTCAAAACATTTTGTACTCCCATGGCTGTTTCCACAATCATACTCAGTCTTCAACAGTGGCTTTATGCATTTATTACATATATTTTACAATTCAGTCTGTTTTCTGGATGCACTTTTATGTCTCTTGACTATTGCCTTTTAGCTGTCTAGCCATTCCATGCAGCATGCAGGCAAACATTTTTAAAATACATCTGATGTTTTCTAACTTCTTCAACATACTCAGTTATATTTGTACAAAACACAGGCAAGGAATCTCAGCCTAGCACAGGGGAGCTCACTTGACTGAATAACCCCTACCTAGTCCTAAGGCAACAGATAAAGGGCAACGCATTCTAGGCTCCCCTCTATCACTGGGATTCATGTGCCATACAACCACCAAGAAGCAAGTCCAAATACACTCACACCCTCCCTTAAAAGAGGAAAAGCATAAGAGGAATATGGACCTTCAAGGCCTCCAGCAGAGGCTGTTTGCCATCCCAGGCTGAAAGACTTCTTCTCACCCTCATTTTAAAAAATTGAATTGATAGCATATAGGATGACAGGCTTGACTGCAAGATGGGGAATGCACAAAGAAAAGGAGATCTCATGGGAGACCTATTAATAGTTTGCTCTTAATGTAGGTCAAAGTCCCACTCTCAGTTAGAAGTACACACACTTGGAATAATGCTACCTGCACCTGCCATTTAGTAAATCCATATTTACAGAGGTGTAAATACTAGCAGAATTTCTCACAGAATCTCTAGGCAAGTTGAGAAAAGTCCTCCCAGTACACATATTTCAATATCATGCCTTAGTTAACAGCAAAATCACAGTCTTTATGTTTTCTTTTGTGCATTATCAAGCTTCCATGCGTCATACATCTTTATGTTTCCTTAGCTACTTCGTAGCCTTAAAAGAACTAGGGTTGGGTGGTTGGGTTTGCGTTTTTTTTCCATTTAACAAGAATATACATTTTTCAAATCTAAATAAACAAAATGTATGCATTCCTTAATTGGCTTTTGTCAGAAGACATTCTTCTTTCAGCTAAGTAAGATGTATTCTTTGATGTCTTTGTTGAAAGATCTCACTTCTTTTTTTTTTTCTTCTGAGAAATATATATATATATGCTATGGTAAGCCTTTGTCTTCCCCTTTGATTGTTCCTTAATGCCAAGAATGTCATTTTAATGTGTGTTATTTTAACAGGGTTTATGTTAAGCAACAAGGTGGATATTATTCTTTAAATCTAAATTTAAATAGCATGAAGAGTGGAGCCAATTGAAGTAAATCATAATTGCTAAACAGGATTAAGTTTGCAACAGCTTCCTAAAAGTCTGCAAGAAAGCAGACACAAGAACAGATTCCTGCAGCAGAAATACATTTTATTCATAGCTTCTGCCCCAGACCAGCACTCTCCAAAGTGCCATTGTCATGAATCATTGTTAGCAAAACAATAACCTTAGTGGTCTTACATTTTCTCTCTGTGCAAATTATGTATGTTTCATGTGACATTACTTACTTCCTGAACTAGTAAGTCTTTTCCGTCTGTTGGAAAGCCACCAGTAGTGATGTGCTATCAAAGTGAATTACATCCTTACATGCCAGGAAATTAGGGCAACCCAGTGCCTTTCATCTAGCTCCTCTACACCGCCATCCTGCTCCCAGAAGGTCTCCCATTCACTCTTCTACTGACTTGTATGGGGGCCATCACATAGAACATTCTCTGTGTCTTTAAAGAGACATTTCAGGCTTGAAAAGAAGCTGTGTGACTATGTATGATTTGTTCCTATACAGTCACTGAGCACCAGGAAGAGGATTCGCAAGCAAGTTCTGAGCAAGTGAGCAAAAAAGCCAAACATGATGAGGAAAACAAAGTAGGGAAAGGGCGGGTTATTAGGTCCACGAACACGTGGCTTTTGGGGCCTTTACTCCCCGTAAATGTCAGGGAGCAGCTATAGCCCGTGGTTATTCCTTCAGCTCAAGTGAGGAGATTCAGGCGTCAGACTATGATGGGCTTTTTTATTTTCTTTGCAATTCTTACAGCACTAGCCACTAGGTTTGCACAGGGGGACACTGATATCTGAGAGCTGTTAACCAAATGATTGGCTAGTAGGAGTTAGGCTGAAAGAAGTGTTTGAATGGAAACCAGATAACAGACTTCCCTTCCTTACTATAATTTATACTTTGGCTATAAAATAGATATCTTCAAATCGTGACAAGTGCTAAAAACCCTGTGAATGAACAGTTAGGGGAATGCTCCAATTCTCCATTGCCATTTCCTTCTCTTCCTCTCACTTCTATTTCTCTCCTGCCTACGCCAGCACTCTTCATTCCTCTCCCATAATCTGGTCACACCGTTCACCCCTTGCACATATGCCCACATCCATGACTGTTATCCCCTTTCATAGCTATTTATCTTCATGCCTCCCATCTCCTTCCTTTCCACTCTCCCAGGATGCACTGTGATGTTGCTGCCCATCCTTATCCTCACTTGAGTCTTTATGTCTCTGAGTGACTTTCATCCCTCCCATGACCTCTGTATTGCTTGCTCAGGGTTTCAGTTTACCTCCCAACCAATGCATTCCCTTTCCTAGATATTTCCACAGATTTTGCTTTTTTTTTTTCCAATTACAGACCCAATTTTGTCTCTATGTGTACACACGTATCTGAGCCCCCTAGTTCACAAATCTGGGCTCTAGTGAAGCCTCTTTATGCCTAGTCTTTGTAAACATTGTAAACAGAATTAAGGGGGTTTGCTTTCAACTAAAATATGTCTGAAAAAAAAATCTGAATCCTGACATAGACAGGAAGGACTGATTTTTTTAAGACATAGTTAATCAGATCAAGTTGGAAAAGAAATTTATAATAAAGAGCTAGATTCTATCATCTTAATTGTTGTGTTGCTGTTGATATACTGTAATGCAGCAGGTGAAAGAGATGCAAGCAGGTGTTCCAGCATTTCATATTAACCTATGAGATTTCATCCACTATATAGATCTAGAAGTACATTTATGCATGCAAGAAGTTCCTTTGAAAATTCTACATCTCATATTTGATGCAATACTTCTATAGTATACCTAAATAAATCTGAATGCTATTGTCTCTGTTTATATGTGCTGAAGCATCTTTTCAGGAAGAACTATGCCGTTCTCTTTACTGGAAGCTTAGTTCATGCCTCTACTCAAGTCAGTGAACCTGTTAAATCTGAAATGGCCCTACTGGCATCTAGGAGCCATTAGATGAGGCTAGAGATACCTACACTCTCCAGAAACATCAGGATTGTGAATCCTCCATGACCCCAGGCCAGAAAGGATGAAACAGTAAATTACGCTTATGTACTCTGCCAGGTCCCCATCTGCTTTTTCCTTGCACGCAGGCCTCCATCTTCTCCAGAGCTAGCCCCATGTGAACATTTTTAGCAAACACCTGGAGCCAAACCTGTTGCAATGACTTTGTACACTCCTCTCCAGAGCAAATATAGCTGAGGCATGAACGGCAGGGTTCTCTGCAGCTCATCCTCCCCAGGATGCAGGAAAACATCTAGCAACACAATGCATTAAAATGGTGTTCGATTCTACACAAAATTCAGTAATTTGCAAAGGGTCTCCCAGTCATTAGTGAGAATTAATGAGGTTCTACTGTAATAAAATCTTACTTCAAAATACAGAGTTTTACTGGAACATATGGGATTATAAAAGTAAATGTGCATCACACATAATCTTATGCTACATTATATAGCACATTTTTAAGCAGGAAACACCCACAGGTCTGAACAACTTTTATTTTTATGCAAATGCAGTATGCACAGAGACGTGCTTACTTGTCACTTTTTTGTTGTATCACCACAGTGCCAAAGAGAAGCATCATGTCTCACTTTGCCTATCCTTTATCAATCTACTTTTGCAAATACACTTTACTATTCATAGGCTAAAGGACTTCTGGCATTGCAAAACTGCTTTCTGTTCACATGCATCTTCTGTGACACCAGAAGGAAGCCCCTGCAAGAGCTTTGTAACCCAATCCTCCTTGGGAATTCAATATTCTGAACAACTTATGCCCAACCCTGCATGCTTTTTATAATCATAGCCATCATCTTTTTATTATGTCTTGGACTTGAAGAGTCCTGAAAGCAGATGTAACTCATGATGACCTGACTTCAATGGGAGAATGAACCAGGTGGCTAATTGTCTCTAAAACAAATACACTGATAATTAGCAGGAGAGCACAATGCAACAGAAGCCTAACCACCAACCTTTATTTAAGCTAAGCAAATGGGTGAGCAAATGATGCAGCTGCATCGTACTTTGACAAGTTAATAAGGGTACCGTACTTTGTCTAGTCAGCTACAGTAGCCAAAGCATGCCCTCAGGACCTGGTATCAATGATTCTGAAATTATAAACTTATACAAAATGGGGGGAAAAGAAATAATAGTAGTACTGCAGAAAAGCTATTCTACAACAGCTTCTCTTCCCTTTCATTGCACTAACATTTCACCCTGAGTACCTGTATTCAGACCTTGCCTTACATCCCAAATGGAAATAACCATGGTGGCTTCATCTTGCTTTCCATTTGCCCATGTCATAAAAACAAGCACATTGGCATCCACTGCTGTGAATCAGTCTAGGAACAAATAGCAAAGGAGCTGCCAGTTAGGCTGTATTGCATTGGCAATGCTGCACAGAGGAGCTTACTTGCTAATGGCTCTTAGAGTAGCTAGCTTTAGCTAGCATTGCCAGTCCCCCATCTTTACAAGCACTAAACTTCAGCCCATTGATTCCATAAAAAGCAAACAAACAAAATGAGTGGAGTTTTCTTTAAAGGTATTAGCAACTCAGAGATTTTACCACTTTCCTTGTTAAAACACAGATTGCTTTGTAAATGGTAAAAAGACAGCAGTCAAAAAAGAGCACCATGTAAAGTAGCCAGTGGAAATAATTCCAGTTGACAGAGTGGTGGAAAGACAAATATTTCCAAGCAATTCCCATGATCCTTGTTACATTTGTAACATTGATTGGGTGATCCAGACTCTTGTGAAGTAGGAGGCAATATTTGCCCCTTAATTGTCTTGCTTCAGTGTTTACCATTGGTTATACTTATAAGAGGAATACAAAAACCAGTGGCTATCTGATCATCTGGGGGTGTTCTGAAGTGCTAGAGAGAGCAAAAATCAGAAGGACCATTTATCCCTTCTCTACTTCCAGGTGAAAATAATTTAAGCACATCCCTTTAGGGGAACCTCACATACAGGAGAGGTCTTGTTCTGAAAGAGAACTAGAAAGTAGAAGTAGAAATAAAGCAAGGGCTCAATTCATCCATGTTGTGCCAGTCTTACCTGATCCCTCTACTAGAAACAGCAATACAGAAAAACCCTACCATCTGCACCCACCCCACCTCACCAAAGGTACTTGGCCCAAACGTAGGTTTTGTCAAAACCTATCAACCACACGTTATTAACCTCTTCACAAAGGAGTCTCAGCAGATTTGCAGTGACACAGTGCTGTAGTGAGAGAGTGGTGAGATTAGCCTCTTCTCAAGGTCCAAAGCAGCAAATCATAAAAATTAAACAGACAGCATAAATGGTGAAAAGTAGAATTTGCCTCTATCATGTTTCTGGCTCCCAGATTTAATAGTCTAGGGAACTGTTATTACAGTGATCGAAGGGAAAAGTCACAAATGTGAGAAACATGACAACTAAGCATCAAGCTAGTGTGCCAAAGTATATTGCTTTCTTTCCGTTTCCTATTAATACTGCTTCAGAACCTTATTTTGATGTAGATTTGACAAAACTCTCATTGCATTTCAGTTTCTGGTGCATAGGTCTACTGAAAGAAAAAGAATAAAGGGAAAATGAAGAGACTGTCAGAACAATAGCTGCTTTAAAAAAACAAGAATTCTGTCGAGGCTCTAGAGTTTACTTTGACAAACAGAAAAGAAAAAATCATTGGGGAAAATAACCTCTTGCCTACTCTTGCACCCTTAAGACATTTGACTGCTCACTAAGCTCCAGCTACTTCTCTCTGAACTTATAAATAATTAGCTATACATTAGTAGTCAGAGTAAAGAGTAAATTAGATGTTGTTCCTTTCAGTTCTTCTGTTAACCAAGGTTAATGCAACAGCAGGTAAATTCTCTTTTTTTTTCTTTCTTTTCTTCCACCAAATCATCCATCATTTCACTGTCACATTAAAAGAGAGAAATCTAGACCCCTACCAAGTTCAAAATAAGCTGAGCTTTTGTTATTTGCTCATTTAACTTTCTGGGAATACTAATAAATACATGGGAGAATATTAGCCCTTCACCAGCTTTAAATATACCACTGTGAGATGAAGACATTTCCAGTTCCATCAATACTTTTTATTTTACCACTGTATCGATTAGACTACCACAATGTTCTTGCAACACAAGATTGTTATGATTTGCCCAAAAAGCTGTGGCTTAGTACTGTCTGGCTCCAACTTAGCATGTGTCCTTTGCTTTAGCTCTTTTGCTGAACAACTGGCATTGGGCCAACAGTTTGGCCTCTTGGGATTTTTCTTCCATATAAGTTTTGAACTTCTGACTTATGAATTCTGTTCCCATAGTTCCTTCCTGAGAGGGAAGGAACAGGGGCATCTTTCTATATGAAATATTGCAGAAGCAGGCTTCATGAATAAGGTGTGAAATGTGACCCTGTCTCTCAATTCAGTTGTTGAGTTGCAGCAAGCATTGAAAAGCATATGACTCTCCACATAGAGCCTTTTCCCTTTTGGTACAGGCAGGTAGCATATATCACCAAGCACATGCTTTTGACTAGTGCAACTACAGGAACAGAGTAAGTTTTGTTCAATTAGTCAATCTGTGACACTAAACAATAAAATACTGATATTTTGAGCCAACAGATCCATATATTCTCTCAAAAGACCAGCTCTCAGAAAATACTTGCAGGAAAGACAGCAATGCTGAAAAAAACTTTCTTTAAAAATATAATTTCTTTGCAAAATAAATATTTAGTTACAGGGGAAAACCATATATAGATAAATCTTAACATTTCAAGATGCATGATGATAACATTTCCTGTGTCAGAACACATTATAGCTTTTTTCACACCAGTTGTACACTTCCTCCTCCAAGATAGAATCAAAGTAAATACTCTTTTAATGAATGCTTCTTCCTGTTTTTCCTTGGGATCTCTTCCTTATTTCATAAGGAACTTGACATATTCTCAAACTAAGCCTGGACACATTTTTTTCTTTCTTTTCTAATCAACTTCACAACTACATTGAACACAAATTAGTGCTGTGAGTACTGCAGTCCCTAGTCACCTGCTCCTGTTGCCCAGATTAGCTGAGTCTGTGGAGAACCATCATACTCTTAGAGCAGCAGTTGCTATTAGCTTTTGTATATTCACTGTGTAGAAACCACTGCAATATATTTCAGCTTCATTTCTCCTGTTCTAACCACTTAAAAACAAAACTAAATCAAGAGGGAAGTGCTGAGTGGGCCTACATATCAGTACCAAGGAAGCCACTTCTCCACACTAAACCTATGGTTATGAGTCTTTCCTTCTCTCAAACATTGAAAATGCCAAGTATACACATATAAATATGTTCTTCTTTCATATATCATACTCAAGCATTAGTAAATTCAAGAGACCTCTGTATTCATGTTTTTATAATTTGGAGTGAGATCTATGGTCATGCTACTGATTCAGGACTTTCAGTTAGTGCAATGCAGAAATGCAAAAGGGTCTGTTATTATATGGAACTCATTGTCACAAGACAATTTAGTGAAAACTTGATGTAGCTTGTAAAAAGCACATTTTCTGAAGCAAAAAGATTTTTCACTTCTCCATGTAATTCTAGGAATCACAAAAAAGAACTTCTAAAACTTGACAACAGGAAAACATTCTTCAGCTGATCATTTTACAGATACTTAGAGAGTTTCTTTCACCCACGAACAACAGATAATGCACTAGAGGAAACAGTACATTCTGATTCAAAATGCCTGTCCCTACATAAATTTCATGAAAGCTGCTGATATTTGTGCCTTTGACATTCCCCACATAGTTCTAGAAATTACCAGCTTTGTTTACTCTCCCATGGCAGTTCATGCATACACAATTGTACACAAGTGTTCCCCCTTACCAGCTGAGCATGCATCCATAAATAAAACATTCCGTAGAAACGTTATAGATTTAGCCCCATGGAAGATCAGCAAGGTCCTCAGGAAGATGTGGCATTGGGACTAGAAGCCTCCAGGGAAACTAGAAGCCTGGAAGACACGACTTAAAATCTTAAAGGTGATAATGTGCCAGTTGATAAATGGAAAGTGTGAGTGATTGAGCAAGTGAATGAATGAGATGAAAGCATATAGTGTAATACTCATTCATGGTTGTCTGATGTTCACTAGTTTGTTTCTCAGCACCTCTTCCTGAGATTCTGCCTTTTGAACAGAGTAGTAACAGTAACTAAAAGATGCATAAGACTACATTCAGCAGTCTCAGAAAACACACAAGAGAGTAAAGAAAACAAAAATTCAGAGACAAATGCCACCATATAGCCAGAATCCTGTGACTTCTGAAAGGTAGATCCTGCCCCATCTTGTTCACCAGTCATCATGTTTAATCAGGATCTGTCCTTCAATGATTGCCCTGCTTCTTACACTTTCCTTTTCTTCTCCATCTTCAATTGAGATGTAGATGACTTTAGAGCCTCAGTACGCTTTATGTGAATGCTCTAAGTAGTCAGGAACTGAAAAGCAAATGAAAGCAACAAACTAGTTTGTGTCCAGTGGAAGTTTTGCAAGATTTTCGAAATGGGCTAAGAGGAGGTAGGTTCTTGAGAGATGGAGAAGACGACATGATCCTGCAAGATCAGGTTTAAGAGCAAGATATTTGCCAGTCTTCCCTGAAGGAGCTCCTGAGGAACAAGTTACTTTTCTTGTATCTGCTTACTAGAGAACCAAATATAAAGACACAAATTACAGGAAATTAAACACGCGCATTCCAGGTCATAGTCTAAAAAAAAAAAATAAGGCACATTTACATTTAGAATCATAGAATCATAGAATAGTTAGGGTTGGAAAGGACCTTAGGATCATCTAGTTCTAACCCCCCTGCCATGAGCAGGGACACCTCACACTAAACCATATCACCCAAGGCTTCATCCAACCTGGCCTTGAACACAGACAGGGATGAAGCATTCACAACCTCCCTGGGCAACCCATTCCAGTACCTCACCACCCTCACAGTAAACAATTTCTTCCTTAGATCCAATCTAAAACTCTGCTGTTTAAGTTTTAACCCGTTACCCCTTGTCCTATCACTACAGTCCTTAATGAAGAGTCCCTCACCAGCATTCCTGTAGGTCCCCTTCAGATCCTGGAAGGCTGCTATGAGGTCTCCGCACAGCCTTCCCTTCTCCAGGCTGAACAGCCCCAACTTTCTCAGCCTGTCTTCATCTGGGAGGTGCTCCAGTCCCCTGATCATCCTCGTGGCCTCCTCTGGACTTGTTCCAACAGTTCCATGTCCTTTTTATGTTGAGGACACCAGAACTGCACACAATACTCCAAGTGGGGTCTCACAAGAGCAGAGTAGAGGGGCAGGATCACCTCCTTCGACCTGCTGGTCACACTTCTTTTGATGCAGCCCAGAATATGGTTGCCTTTCTGGGCTCCAAGCACACACTGCCAGCTCTTGTTCATAATATTACCCATAATTTGATGTGTTATGAAAGAAGGTGTCTTGCTTATTTTTTTAACTAGTACTGGTTGTTGCCAAGGAAGAATCTTCTTACTTTGTCTATACTCTTCCTTACTGTATTGTATTAAACCCTTACTATATTGTATTAGATGACTAAAGACAAAAAACATATGTGAAAAACCTGAGCAGTTGTTTCTATCCCTTGCCCAATTTAACCAGCCTTTTACCACAAAGCAATCCTCTATTCCTTAGTTTTTCTCCCATGTCTACAAAGGAGATTCTTATTAAGGGAATTATTCACTTAATTGCTTAAAAAAAAGGGAAAAAATCCTTTGTGTGGAGTCTTGTAAGCATAGGGATTCTCAGTCACCCAGTCCAAAGTCTTTGGTGAAGTGATAATGAGGTGTTAAGGGCTAACCAGATGACCACAAAGGTTACCTGTCTCCAGGAAGCCATTAAACACCTAAGCAAGAGCTAAAGTATGAAACTATGAGGTTTTCAGGAGCATTCAGCCCTAATAGATTTTGAAACAGTTTATAATGTTTGGAGTTACTGGCTGCTGTGCCACAGCCTGGTGTGCTTTAAAGGACTTACCCACTTAAAATACTCGAAGTTCATGATAAAAATATGATGTGTTTAAGCTCATAAACCTTACTGTACCCCCTTCTTTGCAGTAAAGATAACATACTGAGAAAATCCCTCCCCCTGATAGTTGAAAATAATAAAACTTCATTTAATACAGGGGAGGGTTTTTCAAATGTGCTCGACTTATTGCCTGGGAATCCTTGTGTTTTCAGAAGCAAAGATTCCATGTAAATTATTCTCTCGGTTGTCTTTGAGTTCTTCATACGTCCTTCTTCCATCTGCTAAATTCACAGAAATGTAAGACTTGCCATTACAAAATCCATATCATGTTCAAAACAAAAAACATTTGCAACAGAATAAATAGATTTTTCATTCTCTTCCATTCTGATGTACTTTTTACATTGATCTTTGCAAAGATTCCAAGCTTTGCTTTCCTGACTGAGACCTGAGTGATAATCAAGAAGACAAATTATTTGTAGAGTGTTTAAGGTGATACACCCTTAATTTAAAGAAGCTTTCTCTTTGTTAGGATGCTAAAAAGTATCTGATAAATCATGTTAATCACTATCACTGAAGTAAGGTCCTTGCCTTATAAAGCATATAACATAAAACCTCCCAGCTGCTGTTGTGCTAAGAATGCTCTGATGAAGTGGGTCATCACAAAACAACATTTACGTGCATTCTACTACTCAGATAAGTACACAAATATATTACAGAATTTCACTCTCAACGGTAAGCCAAATTCATCCTAAAGTAATTCAGCTGGCATAACAAGAATGACGTCAGTAATTAATGTGACTTTCCTCTTTTTTTTTTCCATCCATCAGCCCCTCAATTGGAATCATAGTTGATGTTAAGAACTACACCTATGTGAAGTATTTCCCAGTCTATAAAAATATCACAGACTTTAGAAAAAAGCCTGGGAATCAACCTGTTTAAGATTAAGGGAAGTCTAAACACTTCTTTCTCTTTGTGGCTTCCTGATAACTTATGATGATATCAGAGTCCTGAAAGCCATCTCTAGGGAGAGACAAGATCAATTCAAATTATGCAAAGAAACTGTTATTCTAGTAACTGGGTCTTGCCAGTATGCAGGTGGGAGATGGGGCATATTTCTTCCACCTGGATCATGATCCCACACCTGTGAGGCCATTTACTTGTGGTTCTGCATGCCATATAAATTTCTTATATGCCACTAGCATGGATGATCAGGATCACTTTTTTTCCCCATTCTAAATCACGCTACTTATCCGAACTAAGACACCTGGTTAGACATGTTCTTCAGGTACTTCACATTACCGTTATGATCATGAGTTCCAGGTAATTTCAGGGTGTCTTCCAGGGGCTATATTAAAAACCACCAAATCAGAGGCTCACTGAAATGAGGATTAAAACTCTCATTCACTTCAGGGGACAGTGCTTGGTCTTCTTCTAACTTTGTCACCTCAGCACTAGAAAGACCAAGATCATAAGCAGTAATAAGTGGATTATTTTAGTGGCCACAGACTTGCTTAGTATCATTTCAAGGAACTGGCTTTTTAATGAGAAAAAATGTGAAAGCACTGCAATACCTTCTCTGAGACTGCTTAATTGAATGGCACAATAAGAATAAAATCATCTCTGAATGCAAGCTGGTTTTGTTTTCACATCATCTTCTTATATTTGTAGGTCAGACTCTGTCCCCTCTTCTAGAAGCTCCAATATTCCCTTCTGCCAGCCTCCAAGAGTTTGAGACTGATTCTCCTCAGATGTCTTTTCATAAATGCTCTTAACAAACTGAACCAAATGTGTCTTGTCAGGACAAGTTACAGACCAATTTGCCTAAGTTGTCTCAATTCAGACTTAAAATTGTCTCAAACTTTCCTTAGAAAAGGTATGTGAAATCAAGAGGCACATGAAGCATTAGGCAAAAAATTCATTATTTTACATTCCCAAAGTGATTAGCAACAAGACAACTAATAATTACTTCCAGAGACACTCAAAAAACATGCTATACACATTTATGTAGAAATTACCATAATAATATTATCGCTAACACAAATATGCACATATGAAAACATCTCAAAGTAAACATAACATTTGCACATAGTAAATACCCATATGTCTCAATAAACACAGTTTTAAACTTTAATATGGCAAGTGTGTGGTTCCTTTAATTGAGAATGAAAAATTAAGAACAAGACATTTACGGGGTGAATCCTGCCATTTTCAAAGTATGTGCAAAGTTGATAGTGGGCAGAAAAGCATGACACACTTTGGTGGCACCTTACAATGTCTTCATTAAGATTACCTCGCCTGGCCTCCTGTGGATATATGCACTCTGTCATGTTAACATGGATATTTGTAAACAGAAATCTGGTCTTCTTCCTGATCCTGCCCCTGGCAATTCACCAGTCTGCCTTCCTTTTCTTTGTTTACACTATTTTCAAGCATACCAGTTGCCTCAGAGGTTTCAGAGAGTTATAGTTTCACCAAAGACTCATGGCTTTTACTGTCTGATTTTGAGACACCAGACTGTGTTTCCATTACCAACTATTAAGCAAAATGAAAATATTGCTTAAATTCTCAACTGAACTAGTGTGTTATAGACATACTGAGGGAGCATAAATATGTTTATGAAACTAAGATGACATAGAGTTGCTTTTCTGGTCGTAATAGCACTGTATGAAACAGACAAGATGGCATATGTTTCTGGCTGTTTCTCTTTAACACATAACATTGATGACTTTACACAATTTGTTAACATTAGGTGAATCTAGTCAGGGGTCCTCAATACCCCAAACCAGCTTTTACAGATTCTAAAATGGGTCTGGTGTCTGGGTTTTTCTTCAAATCCCTACATGCAGAATGGAGACTGGGCAGCAAACTTTTAAACTGTGCCCATACACTCATAAACATCTGCAGCAAGCCATAATTCTGCTGAATGCAGAAGCCACATTGCCATGACATTTTGGTTATGAATGCTAGAGGAACGTGTGGCTCTGAATCCCAATGTTATGGATTTTAGGGATCTCAAGCAGAAGCCACCTCTCTCACTCCTGCAAGAGTTCAACATGTCCTGAAAAACTCTTCAAAAGATGTGTGACACAAAGGTCTTGCAACCTGGTGGCAAACTGAGGAGCACGGTGAGGATGGAGGGCAGCACCCCTCAGGAAGGGAATGGTTAACCTGCCATAATAACACAAGCAGGCAGGCAGCTCCACCACTGCAACAAACAACAAATTATTAACACTAAGCAATTTAGCAGCTCAACTTAGAATAAGCAGCACATTGGGCACTGAGTACACAGTGGCAGACTGTCTATGACTCTCTGCTACCAGCCAGCCAGCAAATTTTATTTTTTGCCCTAAAAAGAGTTCTTTCAAAACTCCACTATAATAGTGCATTCTGTGCCCAGGGATAATTTTAGAAGGGCTGAGTCCCAGACTTCCTTTTCACAGGTGCGAGGCAGTGCATTCGCACCTCCAAGCTACAGCTGCTGTTTCCAGTGGCTGAGCTATACCCAGGCCAGCGCCTTGGCTTCAGCAAAGCCATAATGCTGAATTTGTCCATTTTCCTTGCTGATCTGCACCACCATGAGCAGCTCTGCTCTGTTCAAATCCAGTCCCCCAGAGGTGTGTGATTGCAGCAGCATATAGCCTATGAAAAGTGCAATCTGGGTCCCAGGTTTTGAAAATTTGGCCCCCTCAAGGACAGCTAATTGCACCAGAGCAGCAGTATTTTTATAAAGGGCACATTTCTTGTTCATACCTCACACTGCAAAGCTTCTGTTCAACTTACTACACAACAGTCTGTTAACACTGAAGGAAATCCCTTAAAAGCTGTGTTTGTTTGACCAACACTGACTAAAATTAGAAAAATATTAAATGAAAGCAGCTGGTTAGCTACCAGCCACAATATTATCCCAACTTCCTTCACAGGAAATATTATAATAACATTTTATTTGGTTTTTCCCCTGCTTGCTGCCACTGGGGTGTAATATTTCTTTCATGTTGCTGATAGATCAAGAGCACTTCTGTTGGATTCAGACTGCACTGCATGCTGACAGCAACACACCCAGCACGGACTTTTATTCAGTATCCAGACAGTACCTAGCGGTGTACAGAGGCAGGAGGGAGAGAAGGAAAAGCAAAGACTATTGACTGCTCTAACAAAGATCACCTGCATCTTTGTTCTTTGTTTTGCTTCTATACATTGACCATAGTGCTGTAAATTTATGAACTACTGAAAATAAGCTGCTGAGCAGATCTTTGCCTATGACCCCTCCAGGTTCAGAGATCCAGAACTATGGGAAATGTACCATGAAATGTCTGGGTGCTTTGTGAAAACTACCTCTGACGCTTGGGCTGTGTGTGCTTGCTTGTCCTCCCTCCATGTAGGAGAGTGGGGAGCATCCACACACCGAATTTTCACCTCTTTCCCAATGTTTAAGCTCTTCCCACTATGTCAGCTTTTCCACTTCACACTGAAGTCCCAAAAAAACCAACCAGGGGCCCAAAACAGGGCTTTAACTTGGTGATATGAGCCACCCATGCTGCCAAATCAGCCAGATGCTCCTGGACTTTGTCCATCTCCTCAGTTCAGAGGGGTTAGTGGCCCTGATGTGTCTTGCTGAAACCAATTTTGCCTGCTTACTCTCATCCAGATCCTTGCAGAGGACAACAGGCCCCAAACTGTTGGACCGTCCCCAGACAGTTTTGCATATTCCTTCCCCCTTAAGGAAGGGTCTTTGTTTCTCTGCTGTCATACTGGTTTTAACATCCCATTTACATAATACCTTTTGAAATGGACCCTGAGGCTTGGTCTATACTACAAAGTGGAGCTCCATCAGCAACCCATCCTACTGTGGCTGCCGCTGTCCCAGCAAAAGGACACTTCTTCTAGCACTGCTTTTGCCGCCTCCTTTCATAAAATAATCTGCATCAGCCAAAATGTTTCCTTTACAGAACAGATATCTTCATAATCTATATTTCTATCAGTAATAGAAGTTTCTTTTAAAAAATTATATCATACTTTTAATTTCCCTTTTTATCCTAGCAAAAGTTTCTGCTATAGGCATAGATTTATGTAATTACAGTTATGTTTTAACAACACCGGTTTAACAGGTATGATCAGTCCATAGGTTAGTAATAGCTCTTTTTCCTCAACACATGCACTAAAAAATGATATGGCTTTTATCCATCATCAGTAACCATGGGTTTGTGCGTATGGAAGCCATATAGAGTGTAAGAGCTTGCATATATCAGTAATTATAATGATATATAGTGATGTGGGAATTTAAACCACTGTAGTTGGACAATAACAAGCCCTAGAGGGCGGGGGGGGGGGGGGGGGCAAGACTGTTGGTTGATATTCAAGGATCAGCTACTACAGGCTCAGCAGTGTTGCATCCCAACTAGAAGGAAGTGCAGCAGGAGGGCCAGGAGACCTCCTTGGATGGATAAGGAGCTGCTGAGGAAAAATCAAAGGAAAAAAGAGGCTTATAAAAGGTAGAAGCAAGGACAGGCAGCCTGGGAAGAATACATTGATGTTGTCTGGGAAGCTAGGCACCAAGTTAGGAAAGCTAAGGCTCAGTTAGAGCTAAAGTTGGCTTAAGGATAACAGGAAGGGATTCTATAGGTATGTAGTGAATAAAAAACAGACTAGGGATAACATAGGCCCCCTCCAGAAGCTATAGGGAGAAATGGATATACAGGATTTGGAGAAGGCTGAGGTTCTGAATGACTTCTTGCCTCGGTCTTTGCTGGCAAATGCTCTGACCGCACCACTCAAGTCTTGGAAGGCAGACACACGGACTGTGAGAATGAAGACCTTGGTCACACTGTAGTAGAGGATCTGGTTCGATACCATCTTAAATACCTGAATGTACACAAGACGTTGTGTACGTACGTACACAAGATGATGAAATCCATCTGTGGGTCCTGAAGGGGCTGGTGAATGAAGTTGCAAAGCCACTGGCCATCATATTTGAAAAAATCATGGCAGTCAGGTGAAGCTCCTGATGACTGGAAAAAGGGAAATATAACCCCCATTTTCAAGAAGGGTAAAATGGATGACCTGGGGAATTACAGACCAGTCAGTCTCACCTCTGTGCCTGCAAAATCTTGGAGCAGATTCTCCTGGAAGGCACGCTAGGGCACATGGAAAACAACAAAGTGCTTGGTGACAGCCAGCATGGCTTTACTAGGGGGAAATCCTGCCTGTTCAGTTTGGTGGCCTTCTATGATGGGGCTACAGAACTGATGGACAGGGGTAGAGCAGCTGATGTCATCTACCTGGACTTGTGCAAGGTGTTTGACACTGTCCCACATGACATCCTTGTCTGTAAAATGGAGAGACATCAATTTGATACACGGACCACTCAGTGGATAAAGAACTGGCTGGATGGCCACACACAAAGAGTTGTGATCAATGGCTCGATGTCCAGCTGGAAACAAGTAACAAGTGGTGTCCTTCAGGGATCGGTGTTGGGACCGGTCTTGTTCAACATCTTTGTTGGTGAAATGGACAGTGGGATTGAGTGCACCCTCAGCAAGTTTGCCAATGACACCAAGCTGTGTGGTTCAGTTGATACACTGGAGGGAAGGAATGCCATCCAGAAGGACCTTGACACGCTTGTGAGGTGGGCTGATGCCAACCTCATGAAGTTTAACCAAGTGCAAGGTCCTACACCTGGGTTGGAGCAATCCCAGGCACAGCTACACGTTGGGGAAAGAAGAGATTCAGAGTAGCCCTGAGGAGAAGGACTTGGGGGTGTTGGTCAATGAGAAAATGAACATGAACTGGATTCAGTGTGCGCTTACAGCCCAGAAAGCCAACCATATTCTGGGCTAAATCAAAAGGAGCATGACCAGCAGGTCAAAGGAAGTAATCCTGCCCCTCTACTCTGCTCTCATGTGACCCCATTTGGAGTATTGTGTGCAGTTCTGGTGTCCTCAACATAAAAAGGACATGGAACTGTTGGAACAAGTCCAGAGGAGGGCCACAAGGATGATCAGGGGACTGGAGCACCTCCCATATGAAGACAGGCTGAGAAAGTTGGGGCTGTTCAGGCTGGAGAAGGGAAGGCTGTGCGGAGACCTCATAGCAGCCTTCCAGGATCTGAAGGGGGCCTACAGGGATGCTGGTGAGGGACTCTTCATTAAGGACTGTAGTGATAGGACAAGGGGTAATGGGTTAAAACTTAAACAGCAGAGTTTTAGATTGGATATAAGGAAGAAATTGTTTACTGTGAGGGTGGTGAGGTACTGGAATGGGTTGCCCAGGGACGTTGTGAATGCTCCATCCCTGTCTGTGTTCAAGGCCAGGTTGGACGAAGCCTTGGGTGATATGGTTTATTGTGAGGTGTCCCTGCTCATGGCATGGGGGTTGGAACTAGATGATCCTAAGGTCCTTTCCAACCCTAACTATTCTATGATTCTATGATTCTATAATATAACATACTTTTCCTCTATACTGATGTGAATGTGTGTGTGTATGTGAGTAAAATGAGTGGGTTTATCCATTTTGGCTTCTGTTGCTTTGAAAGCAGTTTACCTAAATTGGAAAACAAAGTGTTTAGTTCTGAGTAAGAGTGTCCACCTAGACAGTCATGTGAAATAAATACAGCATTTTAACTGTATGAGTATGATTTGTCATTCCTGCAGACAATTGGTTCTATATTGAAGTCCTATATCATATGTTCAAATATAGCTTCTTGTTACTCCCAGCATTTGTATTTTAGGAATTTGCATCTCTTCTTGCAAAATAAAAATTAGAAAAAAAAATCTTGTTCAATTGAGATTTGCAAATGAGCAAAGGCAGCCAGGTGAAGGCAAGCAGGAGAGGAGAGAGAGGATGGAAGGTGAATGAGGGAGCAAGATAAACAACAACAAAATGTCAGGCTTACTTGCAATGGTTTGGGTTTTGCCTTCAACCAAACTTGGCACTTCCAAGTTTGCACCAAGAGTCTAGGTAAGGTGATTTCCTTCAAGTAGCATCAATAACTCACTTTTAAAAGCACATACTTACCGATTTCAGGGTATAACATAATTAGGTCTCATATTACTCACATAGGCTGTGCAGTTCCTGCTGTAAACCTAGATATTATTCAGAAAATCAAAGTAATCTCTTGTGGGTATTAAAATAACAATACATTTGAGAAATGATTTTTGAAGCTGCATTAATGTTCATTATTTATGTAATATACAAGATTAGAAGGGGCTGTTGTTTTTTTTTTAACTTCATTGCTAGTATAAAAAAAACTTTAGATTTCTTGGAATCAAATGAATGCAAGTTTCCTTTTTTGCATAGGGTGATGAAGACAAATGTATCACTGCACATTAAAAATACATTGCACATTTTATACATTTACGTATGTGGCACTCTTCATCTTAAAAAAAAAAAAACACACACAAAAAAAAATCTCAAAGCACTTCAGAGAATGCACCCAGAGACAGAGCTATTGTTCAGGAAAAGCCAGATTAAACAAACATGCCTGTAGTCTTGACTTGAAGGCATTTATGGAATTAACATTCTGAGTCTCAGCTGGCACCATGCTCCAAAGCTGGGGGTAGAACATGCAAAGCCTTTGGCACCTATGAGTTTCCACTGATATTCCTGTTATAGACAAAAACAGGGCATTTACACAACTCTGAGTCATTCCCGAACATGTGCTTTAATGGAACCAAAAGTTTTAATTAGCATTTGTGGCCTTAGATTATGTGGTGCTTTAAAGACTCTTGGAACTGCTCTGACTTCACCAGACAGACAGTGAGTGACATGACCTTACTACAGAATTGATCTGGCTAGTCTGGGTTATTAATATTCAAGGACAGCTTAGATCTCCATACAGTGCAATTTGTAAAGATACCCATGATAGGGGATTTATGGAAACCTAGACTAAATGTGACTAAACAGTGGGATATTTTTGCTTTCATCTAGGATTGCAATGCTCACGGTCCTTTGGAAGAAAGCCCTAGGATTTGTTCCTTTTTTCATGCAAAATAACAGGTACAGGGGCCCATTCTGATCCTTAGCTCTGACTGGGTTCACCACTATCTTTCATTCTACATGCTCCAGTTCCTGAGACAGCCTTGTGTCTGGTGTCATAGCTGTTACAGTACACAGATAATTCAAGGGAAAAAATAACAAAACATGGAGAAAAAGTTCAGTCCTTGACATGACTCGCTGTTACAAGAATGAGTCCATGTCCACCATCAGGAGATGGTGCTACTCCCAGCTGGTTAGCTGGTAGCACATGATATCTGTGAAATACTAACACTTTGCATATTCTGGTACAGCTTGAGATCCTTCCCTTGCTGCATTAACATGGCTCCTAAGTCAACAAAACAAAATCCAGCACAGACAGGTCGAAAGTACTGCATCTGTACAGAAAAAAATCAAAGGCCTCAACACAGTGGTGCTTAATTGGTCAGGAACTAGTGGCATAGACACTGGCCTGGTATCATGGAAGACAGCAGAGTAACTGCCTCTCAGCCAATGGTGTAACACTGCTACAGACAAAAATGACAGATCTCATTCTGACATGTGTTAACCAGAACATCCTGTGTAAGACATGGGAAGAAATTGTCTCACTTTCCCCATTGCTAGTAAGCTCAGTGGTACTTCTGTGTCAGCTCTCAGTGTCATACTTTACCAAAGATGGGGACAAATTGAACAAACTGAAGAGCAGGAACAGTAAGAAGTTTAGAAAATGGGAGATAACAGGAATAGTTGAATTAGAAAAAAAAATCTAAGATAAACCCTATCACACTGGTGTGGTAATGAGGGAATCATTAAAGGCATGCAAAGAAGCAGTTGGCAATTGGCTTTTTTTTTCAGCAGAGACTTCATGAAAAGATATCATAGAATCATAGAATAGTTAGGATTGGAAAGGACCTCAAGATCATCTAGTTCCAACCCCCCTGCCATATACATACATTTGTGTAAGAAAAGTTACTTGGAGTGGTCTAGATATACTTCTTCCATCTTAGGCAAAAGGAGGAACTAGATTGCTTCCATGGTCCAACCAATTTAGAAGGGTTCTGCAGCATTGTTCCCTCCCAGTTTTCCTGCTATATTCTGCTGTGTTGCAGTTCATCCTGATCAATTAACATGTCAGTTATTTTACCATTGTCAGTCTTCAGTACATCCTCTTTTCTACTGTTCACATTATTCCCCAAACACATTGCACCGAGAGTATTTTCTGGCCTATTACAATGCTGGAGTAAGTATTGGAATAAGCATTACTTTGGCTAAGCAGACATCATAGTTTCTAAAAATTCTGATGTAATCTGTAGTTTTGTTGATTATGTTGCAGAGAAAAAAAGGCAGGGGAAATAATTCCCTTTATACCTATAGAGTGCCAGAGCCACACGAAGAACTCTATAAATAATCCTTAAGAATAATGATACACAAGAAAGTGTAAGATTCATGTCTATCAATCAGGACATCTGTGTGTCACACTTTAGGAAGGTTTAGGATTACATATTTATTATCCTCTGTGGACCACATGGCTAATGCATGGTTGACTAAGAAGAGCTGCTTTTGCATGAGACTGCTGTAAATTGGAAACCATACTGCAGGTGTGAATTTCCTACACAGAACCAGAAGACCCTACACCCCAGTGCCTCAGTTTTCTCTCCAGCTACGTATCGTTCACAAACTCTATAAATTATATCTCAGTACTTCATGGAAGACACTTTCCAGAACTTTCATCATTTTTACATCCCTTCTCTGAACTGATTCTGTATGATCCAGCTCTTACTTGGTAGTCTCAAGAAATGGACTTAGCAATTTAGCTAGGTTTTGCCACTCCTCACCAGAGTACGAGGATTACTTCTGCATGCCTTCCTGTTTATAAATTCCATCATGAAGCTTGTCTCACCCACAACAACATGATTTATGTTCAATTTGTAATCTACACTAACCCCAAAACTAATTCTGAAAAATTAATCCAACTTTCCTGTCCTGTATTTGGTCACCTGACATACCTTTTTTCTTGGAGCATTTTATTTGTCATCCATTTTTTTCCTGGCCATATCTGCAATATGTCAAAATATTTTTGAATACTAATCCTGTTTTTCAACACCTTTGAAGTCCCTCCAGCCTTGTATCACTTGAAAATATTATAAACGTATATTTCCCATAATGTTCATTACATATCACATTGGACTAGACCATAAAGATTAGCCCTGTAAAATCCTAATCAAGATAACTTTGCATTTTGATGGCAAATTAAACATGTGGTCATTCAGAGGAGTTTTTGTGTTGCTGTATAGATTCTTCAACCAAACCATGTTTCCATGGCATTCTAATGAATTAAGTCAAAATTGCTATAAACTATTTATCATTATCCTTAAGACTAAGTAGGAAGTAAATGCCAAGGGTTACTGTAGAAATTATACATCTCAGCTATAAATACAATCTTTGTAAAATACCTATAATTTCACGGAAGTCTAAAAACACAGAACTACAGAATATATCTTTGCTATTGACTTCACCTTTCATTCCCTCAAAGATTTTATACAGATTCATGTAATGGCCTCAAAAGAATCTCGCTGAGATAACTAGGGGATATTCTATGGAAATCTGAAGAAGATGCTCCTAAAGCCATATAGTGTAGTTTAAGAAGTCCGTATTGTGTTTGCTGCTCAGTCTGCATACTCCACAGATACTTTCTGGAATATGCTGAGTCTAACATCTGCATAGTACCTGTAGACCAGTGCCTGACCTTCCCCAGAGATACTCAGGTTCCACGAGCACTAGGGATGCATCTTACTGACAGTCACAAATAGCAGTGGTCAATTCAGGCTTTGCTTTAAGTTTGCCTAGAGTCTAAGGAGCAGACTCACTTTCCATTTGTCATCATTGTAGGTGATTCTAACAAATAATGACAGTTGGAAAATGACAAACAGCAATAAAGCCAAATTAATGTTCTGAAATGGGAATCATCATCACCCAACACTGACAAAGCTATGCTTTACTCTAGACATACAATTCTTGGAGTTTTAAAACATCTACCTCAGCATGCAATAGACAGTATAAGAAAGATCTCTTAATCCCTTTGCACCTTCCATACAAAAAAAAACCAAAATTGTTGCTCTGCCTTCCCAAAAGAAAAGAGAGAATTTTCTTAGAATGTTGTTCAGACATGCAAAAAGAAGGTAAGGAATGAGGGTTTGCCAAATGTGGCTGAATTCTTCTAGAAATAAAAGTTGGTAGTGGGAAGCACGTGGGTTTACCAGAACTCATGCCAAGTTATGGCAGCCTACATGTTCATACCTCCCCACCAAACATGAACATAACATTAATCAAGGTGGGAGAAAGACATATTGCCTCTAAAACTGGAGGATAAGCAGTTCAGTCTTCATAGGTTTTAGCAAAGCCATGGCACAAGGGTATGAGAAAATTATGAGGCTTAAAAATATTAGGAGTATCTGGAATTTTATGTTTTATCCAAACTGTAGATTAGTTTTTACTCCTGCATATTTCTGCATTTTGATCAGAGATTTTAGTGTCAGAATTAGCAAGCATGCAGTGTCTCCTGGAGTTTTAAACAAGCTGTTTTAATGAAAACATAACCTGAAATCAGGCAGCATTTGAGGGGAAAAAAGCTGTTGGTTGGAACTCTGTTTCCGTGCTGACATTAAAAACAGTCAACATAACTCTGTGATGATGCAGAAATTTAACTTTTGTACACTTTTATTATATCCAGAACACCAAAGATAACTGGATTTATTCACAGAACAGCTGTCATTGATACAGTTTTCTGGTACAAATTTCTTCCCATATAAACCCATAAAAAATACGATGGGTGAAACATTAGGAATGCTTAAAGCAGAAGCTGATGTATATCTATACAGAAAGAACAGATAGATTGCAAACTGTTTACGTCTTTTACATTTTTTACTGTATTAATAAGGAAACACTGTGATTACCAATCAAAAAGACTCAGGAGTGCTGCTTGTAAAGTGCACTATTATAAAGATTTATATCTGTATCTGGGGAGTAATATAGAACATTGATATTTTAAGGAGCTCAGTTCAAAATCTCTTTATTCAGTGAAAGCCCATGAGACTGAAATATATTTTTCCTGGGGCAGCAGTGTGAGCATCATTGTTTGTTTATGATAGGAGCTGTAGAAAAAGTACTTTTCCCAAAATTACATGTATGTCCAAAATATTTCATAATCAATTATGAGAGTATTTTCCTGTATTTAACTGAAACCTTTTATAACTTAGCACTAGGCAGTCAAAAAAAAAAAAAAAGAATAAATTCCTGGGACATACATTTGGTTAACTCTGAACAAGAAGATATCTGTATTTATTATATATTTCATGAACCAAAAGGCACTAAATACCTGGAGAAGTTGACTGCTTTACATATATTTAAAAACACAGACCACGAAAAGTACAAACCAGGCTGCCCATCGGGGCTTGCCAGGAGACTACAGGGAATTCACCTTTCTTAAGAGACCTTGTTTTGCTGGTGGCATTTGTACATACTTTTGCCTACATACTGCCAACCTTTTGCAGATCCTGAACTTGCTCTTTTTGAATCAAAAGATGGATCCTAATGCTTACTCACCATAGCACAGAGATGAATCTGTTAGAATAGTGCTCAGAGCCAGGAGCTAGAACGCAATGAGAGTAACTTACACCAATCTTTTCTAGTACTTAGTTAACAAATGCCTTCCAACAGGTTGTGCATAATCAAATATAAATTGTCACTTCTTAATGATTGGACTTCATTATCTTAAAGGTCTTTTCCAACTTAGTTGATTCTATGATTCTATGATCCTTTTTTTCGTATAATGAACTGTAAATACGTGTGTGTGCTCTTCACAGCACAATGTGCTGCAGTAGAGATGTGTTTATCAAATATTTGTGTTAAATACCATTGTACTCAGTCTGTTAAGATAACAAAAAGTGATAGCAATTTGGGCTTTGTGACTGCAACAAACCCATTCCTTAAAGGATCAGAATTTTTTAAGGAATTTCCTGACTCCTTAAGGATCTTTAAGAATCAAACAAAGTGTATTTAGAAAACACTTTTCTAAATCCTTTTTTGTTCTTTCAAAGTTGTTTTCCCCTTCTTCTGGACAGCAGTATGTTTGCTCTCTTTCTGCTTCAAAGATCTTCAGTAGGTGTTGAAGCAATTCCACCATTCTCTTTGCTTTAGGTCATGTTCAAGTACTTGATGCCTATTCACATGAACGCTCCCAGAAAGAAAATTTTCAGTTTACATGCTTTAGGTCACATGCAATCTGGGGAACACCAGACCACACCTTTTCAACCGGCATGAATGGATACCTATCATACTTTGGAAGAGCACTATTTAGCTAATATATATAGTTCACCAAGAGAAAAATTAAAACATGGTAATAATTTTAGTCCTTCCTTCCTTTTAATTGTTAGAATTTAATCTTTTGGCCAGATTGTGGTCCTCAGGGTATACCATATATATCAAACCCATGTGTATGTAAGTGGATTTTTTTAATGTACTGTGAAAAGTAGGAATGCACTGAGATCAGAATCTAAGCAAGTATAAAAATAAGAGGCATACAAACTGACAGCATAAATCCAAAGTTTATCATATAATTCCCAGATCCATGTAGCTGGTCCCTAGAAACATAAAAAGCCCAACAGTACAAAGGAAAACATTTTCAGATGTACTTCTTTTTTTTTTTTTTTTTTTCCTAAAGATCCTGCTGCAGAGGTTATATCTGGCAGTGGGGAGCTTTTTCTCTTATCTTTGGTTCCCACAAGAACCAAGCTTGAACATCAGAGCTCCCTAAGCCTAATAAATGAGAGTATTCTTGTCTGCTTTATCTTTTTTCTTTTTTTTTTCTTTTCAGTCATATGATGAGGAAATAAATACATGATCGTGTTTTCAAAAGAAGCTATTGTATTAAACAGAGTGTGTGAGACAATCCCGTCCCTCCGGCTCCCACCTAGACCTAGGTAGCAATGTGCAGTCACAGGGCAGCAATTGCTCTCCTTGGAGCAATTGCTCCTGGTCTTGCTCTGGAACTGGAAGGCAAGTGGCCTCTCTACAACCCACTGTTAATGCCTCCACACAGGGATGGGGACAGGCTGCCTTACATTAACAAAGTCAATCTTGTGCTGATTAGTCCAACAGAATGGGGCGCATATCACAATCAATTTCCATAAATATTCGCTTATGCCTCTTTTGCCTTCATTTTCCGCAAACATTGAAGTACTTGACTCCTATTCACATGAACGCTCCCAGAAAGGGAATTTTAAGCTTACATGCTTGAGTACTTGCATACAGTAAATTTTAAAATGAGTGAGTATGCAAGTCATAAGATGGGAAATAGAGTGCCTTTGCCAGTGCCTGGCAGAGAGGCATTTAAATAAACCAGGCAAGTACCTGCTTATGTCCTCCTCATCTACAGCTCTGTGCGTACATGCAGTTTTATTTGGAACAATGAACTTGCAATTTGCTCTTCCTCCATAGTTCAATGAATGTGGCATGGAGCAAGAAACGTACAGCCCTGAGCCTCTGTCTCTGCTAGGATAGGAATGAACTGTTCAGTTGCTTGTGCCATATACTTTGAGATTTTTAGACAAAAATATCATATAAGAGTTATATAATAATATTACTGAATACTGTATCATGTTTTTCAGGGGAAAAGATAATGGCACTGGAGAAAAAGAGATTTCCGTATTCTTCTGCAAAGAGCCATGGACCAGGGAGAAAATAATATAAAAAGTAAAAAAAACACATTTTTTTTTCAATGTTAGACACATTTTCTGGATGCCAGAATCCCTGAGTGCTCAACCTGAAACAATTAAAGTAAAAGTCTGAATCCACTCAATCAGCCTCAATTTTTCTACCTCCATCACTGGGGCCAGGATTTCATTTCTGGCTTATATACATTTTATCTTTATGTCCTAAAGTTTAGAAAAGTTAGACAGATGAGATTTGGACATGGGAGTTGGAATTCCAGATGGGAGAGGTTTATCAAATGAAAGAGACAAAAGCCAATAGAAAAACTGAAAAATAAAACATCCAAAAGAGCCAATAGCTCCCATATGGACACATGGGGTGAAATTAGTCTTCAACATGACTCTGCCCTTTAGGACCGGACGGGTTGAGCCTGCTATTTGGTTGCTGCGCAGTATCTGCTACCAGCAGAACCACTAGAAATGGGGCATAAACAATTTGCTGAGAAGTGGCTGTATTTGGTCTGAGCTGTAACTGGTTCTGCAGACTCCACACAGAGGAAACCCACATCAATGTGGGGCAGTTCATTTCACACCGAGCCAGCCAACAATTTTTTCTCTGAAGCACATATGTGTCCATTGCAAGGAGGAAGGGCACCTGGGGTTTCTGACCTTAAAATTAGATCTGCTGCACTTGCAAAACCGCACCTTCATAGTAAGACCTTTCATATTTACCATCTGAATCTTGCTGTGTCTCTGAGCATTGCAGCTGCTCAAGCCTCAATAGAATATGAGCACAATTTGACCCAATGTAAATATGCAGTAACTCATCCTGAGGCACTTGATTCCTCTACCACCTTCAAAATGTCTCCAAAGACTCGGACACAGCCACCGTTCAGATCAATAACTTTATGGTACAGACGGATGGAAACTTTCCCTTTTGAGAACAGGATAAGGAAAGTCAATTAATGTACAACAGAGAGATGAGAAATTGAGCCAGGAGTATTTTAATAGGATATACCAGTCCAGCATGTGCATTTTTAAACTGGCATGTATCTGTTGAGGTCAATTTAAAGACTCTCTCAGAGTCTAAGAGCTGTCATTCCCACTTCTCAGATGTTTCTGAATGCTGTTTTTAATCTTCAACATAACATTTAAACACAGGACTTCCCCCCAATACATTTTGGGTTTTCTTTTTACTTTTGCAGTAGCATAGCTTAAACTTCCCAGCCACACATGCTCTGCCCTTGGAGTATACTTTAAAAATCATACCAGGGCTTCTGTGCCAGAGTTTGGCTCTTCAGTGACCAATTCACCAAAGCTAAGAATTAAAAAAGCATTTCACATCATAGTTTCCGAGATGCCACAGGATTTTCCTCTACTAAGAAAATGAAACACTGACTCAGACATGCTGGTCCAATGGAGACAGATGCTGTTTGAGGTCTTGCTCTGTGTTGCAGGACATCTGAATTCTGCGAGACATCTGCATCCTAAAGGAGCAGACATTTCACTTTGAGTGGTCGTGGCAGCTATGGTGAGTGCAGCAGTAGCAATTGAGACTCTCTGAGGCTGGAATGCTTTGGGAAAGAAGGGGAAATTCCATGTCAATGTATATAATTAATAATAGCAGCATTCATTTTCTGAATGCTGTGGGAGCATGCATGTTTAAGTTAGGATCAGTTTTTGAGAACTGCAGAGAATACTTCATTTTGTTTAAAGCAGGACTGTGCAGACTATAAGAGAGCAGTGCTGTGGAGGAAAGCATAACCCATCCCTTGGTCTTTGACCATGCTGGTTGCAAGAATTCCTGCCTTGCTCCCACCTTCAGCTTTTATTTGTTTGCAGCTTTATCTTGCTCAGAAATATTTTCAACATCTGTCTTTGATTCCAGCTACAGTTGGATGCTAAATACAGTAAGTATCTGGGAATAGTAAACATTTGCCAGTAAGACAGGAAAAACAAAAAGATTTAGCAAAGAACCCTTAATGAGAACCATGGGACATGTTACAACTCTGCTGAGGATGAATGTGCTTTGCAAAGATATTTGCATATTGTCACTCCTCCCAGTGTGGCTATTTCCTTAACCTCTTTTTAGATTGCAAACACAAAAGGGCTGTGCAAAATTTCATTGAGGCTCATCCCAAACTGAGGATAAAATGATCAATGACTAAAATATGACTCAGGCAAAGGAGACTTAGGGCCTAATTTTCTTCTAACTTTTAGTGAATTTAAGCCTGTATAATAATTCTACTAGCTTCTGTGGTGGATTTTGCTATATTAATGTAAAGGAAAACAGAAGCAGGATCTGACAGCTTCAAACCCAAATAAGAAGTCGAAGTCAAGGAGCTCATCCTTGTTTAGTCAACAGATGAATTTGATCCTTAGGTCTGCTAATAAGCTATAGAAGCCTATATAAACTGTATGCCTCTATAAACTTTCTGCAAAACACCTTGAAGTCACTAGACACAATTCAATTGCCTTTCCTGGTATTAGTGTAATGCAGGGGATCAGATCTAACAGTGATAAAGATGCAATCCATTATACTCAATATGCCTAATAATAACTAAACCACATCTTACTCCTTCCATTTTGTGACCCATAAACCACTATGTATGACATGAGGACTATACCTTTTATAAGAACAGAAGAAAATTTGAAGGTAGTACATATAAATAGTGACATGACACACTCTGCTAATGTGATTTACGTAATTCACTTGACACAAGATATTAGGGTCCCTCAAATGCAAGATGATTTGTATTTGAGGACACTGTAGGAAAAAATACTGAAGTGGTACCATGTTATGGAAAAATGTAAAGGTATTACTCCACATCACACAGTAACTGATCAAAGATTTTAAGAGGTTTTCAAAAAAGCTGCCTTTAGCAAAGGAAGTCCATTTTGGTTACTTTAGAGTCAATGAGGAGAGGTAGACTTTAGAGACTGAGCCAGGGCAGGGAGTTTTAAACCTTGTAGGACTCTGAATTGTTCATAAGAAAGCACTGGCAACAAGAAGAGCCTTTCTAGTAAGAAAGCTACTTTCTCTAAAGTTGGTGTTTGTGAAAAGGCCACACTGACTAACCTTTAAGGGATAACTAGAAGGAAGTTACATAAAGCTGTTTTACATAAAACCATCAGCAGTACAATGTGTACTGGGTACATTCCTGCTCCAGAGAGGTCCAAGGAAAACCTTTGAGTTTCAGAAAGTCACATATTTCTTGTTACATATTCTACACTGTACTGCTAAATATACCTTAAAATGTACAATTGCTGCTCCTACAGAACATCCTCTGACACACTAGCAGAGGAAATCTACTCTTGTTCCTTTGGTATTACAGACCCTGCAAGCACAATCCAACTTCATGGGTTTTCCGATGATTGTCTGAGATTCTTGGCTTTGTGACTCTGGGACTAATAACATACTTTCATACTTATTAAAGAGCTCCTTTTAATGTCAAATGAAATGCACCAAGCTGTCACTGCTAAAAATTACTTTCATGTCCACCACAAGTAGGGTTATTTTTCTGCACATTTTTGAGTAGTCTGGGAAATCAATTGGTAATTAGGGAAATATGTCTGTTAATATACCTATAATGTAATTACTGCAATGCACCGAACAAAATGGAAAAGCAATCATTGCAGATTTTTGCACATCTCTACTTTCTCAGTCTTCTTTTTATTGGGAAATCCTTTCATCAATAATCCCAATTGTAAGTATTTGTTTTAGACTCCTCCTGCTACCAGATACCTAGTTTGGTTGAAAAGTGGCTGCTGCATTTTGTGTTAAAGCTTCTTATGGTCTGGCTTTCAGTATGTCTCCTTGAGTAGGTAAACATGACAGAACAAAAGTACCTGAAAATGCAAACAGTCCCTGAATTATTATGCCTATTACTTTTTATTAGTAGTAAAACCAAAAAGAAACAAGGAACAGTTCTATTTATGCAGAGCAGTTAAAACATAAATAATAATAAAATGTTAAAACTATAAAACTACTTATGCTGTATTAATTTAATTCTAATAAAAAGTAGGTTTGGGTCTTGCCTCCATGACAGCAAATGTAGTGCAGCTTTGCTTTCATCCAATATTTATACTCAAAAACATTTTGGTTTAGGAAATAAACTAGTGATAAAATATTACAGTCTCAGAATACTGGGCTTTGACTAGTCTCCTGCTGCCCTTTATATTATGTTTCAGTAAAATACAGTACATCTTGCTGTTTTATTTCATTGTTTGTGGCCCATGCAAAATCCTATTGTCCAGCTGCCCAACGTAAATGAACAACAAATCAGAACAACCAGAAAAGCACCATGACTGATTAAACTAGGTCAGAATTTTTGCCTGCACTGTTAGAAATATGACTTTATTCAGATTTTCGTTACGTGTTTACATCACCTTGAACAGCACTGAGGAAGCCTGCTGATGGAGCATTTCATTTTTAAGTGCTACCAACAAGCAAATGGTGCCAGCTCTCCTTAGCACATATTATCAAGTTGTTTGGTTCTGTGGACTTTTTCTTTAATTATTCCAAATTAGCAGGCTGATCCTGCATGGGATTAAGCAGCATGTTAGTGAGCAAGGAGAACTACAGTTCAAAGCAGGCATTTGAACTAGATGAGCTCACCTGGTCAATACTATCCTCACTGAATCATGGGGCCATGCAAAAACAAATGGGTCCCTCCCAGCAGATACCCAACTGCTGCATGGAAGCCTAACCCTCCTCTGCACTGAAGTATTTTGCTGTCAGGCTCAGCTCAAGTCTTCCTTGCCTGTCTCAGCACCCAGAGACTCGACAAGTGAATGGTGAGGGTATATGGAGATGACCATACAAACAGCTGCTGTTCCTCATACACTCCCTTGGGGTGCAGCAGTGCAAAGTCCAAAAGACTGAATATCTTTGGACTAGGTTTCTAAGGCTATTTTACAGCAGAGGGTGAAGAACTAGCTACCTCACCCAATGAAGTAGTGTAGGGAGTCACAGCAAGTGGACTTTTAGACTTCCCTTTTTAAAGAATATTCTTGGAGAGAGGCATAATTTAGACGCACCTCTTAATCAATGTTGTCAATTTAAACCTTTAAAAAACTGACTTCATAAACTGAAGAACCAATGAAGCCAGGTTTTATACATGACTGTCTCTCTCAAAACTTCTCCCAGCACCAGAATCTTAGATTCTTTCATGTCCCCTGTGACAGTTCCTAGCAGGAAAGGACAGTACTTGCTCTGTTCCTGTCTATATGTTCATCTGCTGGCAGACAACATAATGCCTGGGTTTTACCTTTTTTAACTTTCAGCTCAGTGCAATCATTCAGTTGAGGTCTCTCTCCAGTACCCAGACAATTTCCATGAAACTTTAGAAATGCAATAATATTTCAGATTTACCCTTCTATCAAATTTGTTTGAGAATGGCAGTAAGCTCATAGGTCATTAGGAGGCTACTGATACACAGACAGAGCAATTTCATTATTCCATTAGCTAGAACCCTGTAATCAAACCCTCTGCACAGTCATGAGACTTGTTTACAGATCATAAGACTTTAGAAAATAATGGACTGTGGGTTCTTTCCAAGTTGCAACAAGGGATGCAAATAAAGGCAGAGATTACGCTGGGAAAAAAAATTAAAAGGAGCAGATAAATGGCAAAATATTTCAGGACTTATGGCACCAGCTTTAGAAAATAAATGAGTCACCTATCAAAAATATAAAATACAAGAAAGCTGTTTTGGCTTAAGCAGGAAAGTATAAGAGAAGTATGGATGCTAAAAAAATACATCTATATCCTTCAAAGAGAAGAAATCGAAGAGAATCTAAAACAGTATAAACTCCACCAAATTTCATAAAGTCACAGTTTTAAAGGTAGTTTCTAAAATCACAGGTAATTCATTTCTCACATCAGGCAACGAAAAATGACAACTCTGATGGATTTTTAAAAAGTTTCCCACAGGAAGCTCCTGAGAACTACAGCTCTGTCAGTCTGATGGCATTATGGTCAAAATTGGTACAATTGACAATAAGGATCGTGGGCAGTAGAGGTGTAAATAAATATGATACATTGAGATAGCTTCTGCAAAGAGAAATCGCACCGTGCAAATCCATTAAAGTGTTAACAATAGTGAGTGACCCAGATGAGAAAGTCTTTTTTGCTTGAAAGAAAAAAGTTTGGCAAGATCCTTCACCAAAATCTTTTAAAGACATTAAATCATTGCGGTATAAGACTTGAAGCCCTCTGATGACTTAATAATTGGTTTAAAGACAGGAAACAAGGAGTTAAAACAAAGTGGAGTTTTCCTGTTAGAGGAAGGTTACGATCCACAGGGAGCTGTGCACAGACTTGTGTGCTTCAACATATTATAAATAATGAGGAACACTAAGTGAATGGTGAGGCTGAAAAAGTTTGCTGATGGCACAGAGTTTTCCAGGATCCTCAGAGCTAAAAATGTGACGAAAGAGCTACAGGAAATTTTTATAACACAGAGGGACTGCACAGCACAGCAACAGTAAAGTTCAGCACTGATCCACACAAAGTCGTGAACAAACAGAACAAAAACTGGTTAACTACATAGACAGAAGCACTGGCTTTTTACTAATATTGAATGATTTCTTTGAGTCATTTTGAGTAATACTTTAAATATGTCTGTTCAACAGAAGGCCAGAAATGTATTAGAAACTGTTAGGAAAGAAATAGAGAAGATGGTTCTGAAAGAAAATGGGAACACGATTCTGCCACTGCCTGTTTCGCCTATGATTTCACATACTGCACATATTGACTATTTTAATCAGTCACCTCAAAAAAAGTCACAATAGAGTCAGAAAAGGCATTGTGGTTAGTGACAGCCAATCAGATGTGTGGAGTGAGTGCCAGATGAGGAGCAATTAGATAGAGTAGGAGTTTTCAGCTTGGAAAAAAATGAATGAGAGGAAGAGCAGTAGACAGTCATGAGCAGTGTAGAAAAGGTGAATAGGGAAAGGTCGTTCACTGTTTTTCACACCAACTTAACAAGCAGGCACTGAATGACTCTATCAAGCAGAGGCTGTAAAATAGAAAACGAGATGTACGTTCCTTTACTAACATTGGAGAATGTAATGAGGAAAACATAAATGAGTTTAAAAAAAAAAAAAACCTGAAAAATTAATTAAAGTCCATCATGCAGATTAAATCCTCTTCTCAAAAAGTCCCTAAACCTAAGATTGACTTTCTGTTCTCTACTTCCTTCCATTATACTTCCATTCCTGACTAAAATCAGAGCCAGGACACTGACTTTTTTTCACTCTTATGCTTATCCAGAAAGTAAACAATCACCTTGGAAAACAACTCTAGGACCCCTGAGTCTCTCAAGACATCCTTTAATTTTTCTTATTTCCAGCGGTTCACCCCGCAGCATTGTCTTTTCCTCTCCTCTTACTTAGCACCATAAGAAAGCAGCATTCTTCCCCTGGATGGGGAGAACTCTGCACACCAGCTGGCATGATCTTTTCAACATCACTGGCTGATGCTCATCAAAAAATTCAAAAGTTGCTTGAAGAGAATAAATGGCTACCTCAAGGATCACATTAACAATTAAATACCATCAGCCTCACCAAGCCAGTCTAAATAGATGATGGATCTTCAGAAAGGAAATGATCGTAAAGTTGCACACAGCTTTAAAGAGTAGGGCATCAGCCACCTCATTTAAAAATCTGCCTCTGATCCTGAGCAGAAATCTCCTCTTCATTTACAAGAATACAGCCAAAGCCCATTTTTCCACACAGAGTTTTTCCCACCATTCATTTCAGTCCAGTGAGCTGTATGAGGTTTCGGGTCTGCATCTGTGTAACTTGGTACAACCATATTGTGCCAGCTTTCTAATGGTAGGAGTTTGTGTGCCTGCTCACATTACCGGACATAAGGTGCTTCTTCAGAAGCACAAGTGCACAGCCCACTCACCTGCCTACTATTGTTGCCTACTATTTAGGCAGCCTCAGAGAGGACCAGGCTTCTTACAGTGTTTTCTCTGCACCCAAGTTGTGATTACACAGCAGAGAACATGAGCAACTATCAACTGTTTCATCTGTCTCAAACCTCTCAAATAATACAGATTTTCTTTCCCACTACAGGTCACAGTAGCAATGGTGAATAATCAACATAATGCAGAACTTTAAATTTCTAAACCCATTCCTTTAAGGATATAAGAATGCTAAGAAAATATGCACCAGAGTGCATCAATGGCCCTATCCTGTTCTGCAGACCCATAGGTAACTGCAGGTAACTACATCAGCAGCATAGCTGACTGACAGCACTAAGCCCATTAGCTATCAATTCATCCCTACTACATATTTCTCATGGATGAAAAACTAAAAAAGCATGTAAGACCTGCAACCCTGAGGCTTCTTTTTTGTGACACCCCTGCTAGTTCTACCTCTTTTCTGATGTAGCTACACATAGCATCGTTTTCATGACATGGTGGAAATTCTCGCGTTCCAAGTAATCCTATTTTGCTTTATCTGTCCCTTTTTATTTCTGCAAGTCCTTGGGGATTCTGACATTACTTTCTAACAATGCAGGTAACCTGATTTTCAGTTTTCAGCTGAACAAAACGGTAACAGTTGATAACCCATGCTTGATTCATTAGTGCTGCTCTGAAATTTAAGTGCTAAACAGAGCTGAGATTGACTACAGCCTTCATGAACTGAGATTCTTTAGTGTTTTAGTTGTGGTTTTCTACCAATCTGCTGGATAATAGGATCAGTAGTAATGAATCTACAAACTTATTTCAAAGCTTGAACAGTGTAAATTCCTGTCAACTATCCTATATCCAGCATCAGGCATTTATGAACAGTGTTTGAAGTGTATAGATTTGATATGCAGTCACCTTTCTCTCTCTCATACAATATCTCAGAGACATAATAAGAATAAAAATAACAGTTGAGGACAAGTACAGGAATTTTCTAGCCAATGTAAACAAATTAATGCCAGTTTTCCCTTTTCTCTGTGACACCAGTTTTTTGGGGTTTTTTTGTTTGGGTTTTTTTTTTTCTTTTGACTTGGACTATCTTTTTGGCATAGAAAGAAGCTTTTATAGTTTTCTCAATTTACTTTAAGGCCATTATGCAATGTCATATTAAAGGTCCATTTTTCCCAATACCCTCTGTCCAACAGTGTCCAGCAGTGGATGCCAAAAGACAGAGGATAAGAGATGGCATGAGCTGACTGATTCTTTGCTATACTTTGCTGGCTTCCACAAGAACCTGGTTTGAGGGCTTCTTGAATCAGAGGTTGCAACTGATGACTGTTTGGTTGTACAATCCCTTTTTTAACTCATTTACACTTTTAGCTTCCACTGCATACTGTAGCAAAACACAAGACCAATGTAAAACTCTCTAGTCATCGTCCGAGATCTTTCCAATCTCTAAATGACATTTGTTTATTCTTTCTGAAACACCTTAGGAAACATCTTGATTGTTTAAAAAAAACCCACATCTATTGCTGAGAATTATTCCTTAGGGTGAGTACTGAGAATATTTTGTAGCTTCCTCCTCCCTGCCCCATCCACATGGATTTCTGAGGTAGCATTTTACATTATGCATCAAGTCCAGCACCTCTGCACCAATGACCACCAATAAGCTTCTCCTAATCTATTAGGACCAGGTGGCTTCCTGTGCTTGGCAAGTCTGAATAGCTTTGCAAAGGGTTAATTTTAGGATTTCCCATAAAATCCTTCAGAGTGTCTTGTCCCATATTGAAGGCACAATCTGCTTTCTTACCAGAGAGACTGAGTGCCTTGAGAATTGAAATGGAGTCTGCAGATTTAACCAAGTCCAAAATTCTTCAGTCTTTCCAACTTCTTTTTGATATTCTCTGCTTTTCCATTACATTTTTAATTGCAGTGCAGAAATCCTCATATTTCTGAGATACTGTTTCATAGCTTAGTCTCCTCTGCCTGAGCTAGCAAAGTACTGACAATATCCACGACTGCAGAATGAGCAACTGTTGGAATAAGGCTATCTCCTGACTGCCTTCTTTCCTGCTGGTCTCAATGGCTCGCAGCTACATATTGAAGAACTGTTTAAACCTTCCCTAGTTATCCTCCACTTTTGAAAAGAGTTTAAACTTTAATGGGGTTTTAATTGTTCCAATTCTTCCACTCCAGCTATTTCCTTGAATTGCTTAACTCTAGGTATAGGGTATTTTGATACTGACAAAAACCTGCTACATTCTGCTTCTCAGTTTTAAGTGATCAGCAATATGTAACATAAGCTGCTTTTATAACAAAAAGATCTGTTCCACCTGGCTTGTGACAGACTCTCCTTAAAGTATGGTGCCAATCCCTCTGGAAACAGTTTTCTCAACCACAGGGTTTCCACAAGTCCCTAAATATAGAAGATGGTATGGGTCTATTTTATTTGCATGGGGAGCATGACTAGGAATAGAGCTTGTATTCTTCCTCCCCGTCTCCCTACACTTAAGTTGAAAATAAAAAATAGAAAATATACATGGGTGCTGACCCTGAGCTGCCAGAATATAGGGCATGTCTCTAGATTTACTGACAACCTTACCACAGCCAGCACACACATTTCCACAAGTGCATGCACAGATGACTATCGAGATTTTTGTCATATCCAGGTTATTGTGGGGAGTTGGATGAAGTGATTTTAAAATGCCCATGCACTGGTCTCTATAGCACCTGAATTCATAACAAGAAACACAAACCACTTCTTGTAGATCAAATATGACAATGAAAACTTTAGAATAGCTAGGAAGGCCTACAAGACATAAAATACCCTTTAGAAATCCAAATATGATTTTACAGGCTTTATTGAGGGGTGTTGTAAAATAAGTTCATACAAAATAAGCTCCAGACCTCAAAAGATGAAACTAAAATAAAACTTTTAACAACTATTCCACTTGAGATAGTCCATGGAGGATGACATGACCATTCCTTTCCCATTATTTACTGATGCTTTTTGTATGTAGTAAGCACTGGCCTGACCTTTTGTTCAGGTCACTTACTGTGAATATATCACCATGAAGTACAACACCTGGCTGGTAAAAGCAAATACCTTTCTCCCAGACATTTTGGACACTGCTGCTTTTCATCCCAAGACAGTGGATCATTAGAAGGCGTCAGTTTTTGTCAACATTACTTCAACTCAGATTCTTACACATACACTCTTCTGTGTCTGAAGAATAAAACTCTGGAAACTGCAGCAAATGCAAATCAGAGTTCAGATTCATTGCCAGGAACCAAAGGCCTGACACCTAGGAAAGAACATCAGGTTCCCAAGATTGTTCTTTTGCCCACTGATGGAAGCAAGCAGCATGAGATTCACAGGGGTCACAGCCTCAGCAGCCTGGAAAATAAACCTTCAGTGCAATTCATTACTTATTTTAAAAGTTATCATAATGGATGCTAATTCTGTGGCCTTTTCTTCTGTGTGAGGGTGACTGTGGTCTTGGATCAAAGACAAAGCCTTTGCAAAAATACAATAGTAAGGCTTTTACATTGCTGTAATTCACTCTGGTACCATGAGTAGATTTAAGGCAAATGGAGCTCTATAAACAAACTAAAAGGATGGCATTTCAGCAGAAATATGTAAAAATGATACTGGGTAGAAATACTTCAGAGAAGCAGCCTGCTTAGTTGTAAAATGAGTTTAAATTAGGCTTTAAAAAGGATTGCTAAATCTTGACACATATATGAGCAGCTTATTATCATGCAATTGTGCAGTAGTTGCTTGATCTTGTTACTGATGTGCCACATATGAATAAGTGATTAATTACCACAAAGGCTAAAACAGAGCAGAGTGAGAGTACTGTAGCTCACCCTGAAAGAGGGGCTTAAACACGTTTATTGCCCTTTAAGTGCATTTGATTAAGGCCAATTAAGGACTTTCATGTCTTATTAGAAAAATGAAGTAGATTTATGAGGTTTTCGTAGGCTGTAAATGCTGGGGCTAGCAGATACAAAACTGTGCAGAAATATAGTAGTTAGAAGCTAAGAAAATAATGTAAAGATACACACAGGAATAATTTCACTAAGGAACCAGATCACATGAAGGTGATTTCTGTATAGAAGGTGTGGGGGTAAACCAAAACCAGTGGTTAAAATTCATAACATTTCCTCTCAGATTCACTCCCCATAATTTTACGGACAATTTTGCTATCCATCTGTCTTTGGGGTCTCATTTTCGTCTTCACCATATAAGATTCAGGATGACATGAAGTGCTGCCATTCAGGTTGGACAGAATTTGCTCCCAGTGGGCACACCTTATTGCATACCTGCAAATAAATGCACAAAGAAGGAGGGAGCAGATTTGTTGACCACCACATAGCGCAACTCCCAGCAGGTCTACATACCTTAATAACATTTAATGTTGCTGATAGAGATTCAGTCAGGGCTCATTTATAGGTGTAACTTTAGGCACTGACTCAGAAAAACATATAAACATGCTCTAGTTAAAGTAGATTGGAGGATGTGCTTAAGTTTTTTGCTGAGTAGGGGTGAGTATAAGCACACACTTAAAGTTAAGTGTGTGCTTCAGCATTTTGTTGCATAAAGGACTACAAAAGTGAAAGCCCTGACACATACATCTATACTTCTTAATTAGAGACATACAATTCTGAATTTCCTATATCAAACCAGGGCTTTCTGGTTGCTTGAGATTACTTCTGTATTCCTTTAATTAAGATTTTTTTTAAAGAAAAAACAAACAAAAAGAAGAAACAACCCAAACCAAACAAATCTAGAAGACTAATGAATAGAAATAAAACATTCCTATCTGAAAATCCATGTGTATTCAAAGTCGCAGGGCTCAAGAAATGAAACATGAATGCTGACATTCTTTTCTCAAATTATGCTGTTCTTAAGGTAGCAAGAAGAAAAAGAAAGTAATAAAGAACCTCAGCAGCATGCTCTGAGGACAAAGGCAAGCTTTACTTTGACTCGGCAGAGTCCTGGAGATTTGTGTCAGAGCCTTCATCTTATTTGAGTGCAATTTGGTCTATAGAATTTCCTTGTTTGTTTTATTTTGAAAGAAAATTTTCATGGGAGGTTATATAGGATGTATCATCCCTGGGGACTGTGCCTGTTACAGCATCATACAAGTTTCTAGGTCCCACACATACAGTATCAGGGCAGCTTTTTTACATATTATATGTATTTATGAATTTTAAAAAATATGCATTATTTACTCAGTGGACTGGAATAGCACTGTCAAGTGGGGGAATATGTATTTATAAATGTCTTTAAAATGCACATTATTTACCCCACAGACCAAACAGTTCCAGTCTACCATGTGTAGTCTTAGCTACCTAATTAAAAATCTTAGGAAACTTCTTTGGAAAGCACTTGCAGTACATACGCAGCAGCAACTTTTGGAGCTTTATTATCTCAGCTCTTTTTTTACTTTATTTTTCTCCAAAATACACAAAGCATTTAGACATATTATGGTCTAATCACTTGCCAAATTTCAGTTTAAATAGAAGCTGTATAAGAGTTCTACAAGCACAAAAAAATTTCATCAAAACCAGCAGATCAGCTATATTTTGGGGGAAGTGGTAGGGTTTTTTTTTTGCTGCACAGATATCATTTTAAAACAAACAAACTGTTTTTTTTTAAATTTGGTGAAAAAGAATTAATTCCCACACTGAGATTTGTTTGTGCCAAACCTTAGCTCCTTTTAATGAGGTTTTAAATAATATTTTTTCTGCCAACTTATTCTTAAAGGGGTTTGCACCAAAAATTAACTGCACTGTCCAATCAGTATGTATTAAAACCTTCAGGGAGAAGAGACCAAAATTATGTGTTTTATAAAATGATGTGATTGAAGAAAATAGGTAAATGCAACACAAACATACATCCGTCATTTGTTGACCAAATATAATTTCAAATAAAGATCATGTTTGCCTATTTTGTTCCTTAGGCTGGATTTTCAAAATAAATGCTGACTTGATGACTAATGTATATTTTCTGTCTTTGAGAAGGGATTTACTGATGTAAAAAGTGATGAGCATCTGCCTCTGCTAATTTATATGAGAGTATGAAAGGGCTATAAAATAAGCATCTCATGGGTAAAATGAAAGTAATCTTTTGATTCTGTCTCCAGCCACAGTGCAAAGCAATCCATAAAAACCATGCTGCAGCATCACCCCAAATTTGGGGGCTGGAGGGCACCTACAGCCAACTGGTCAGAACTTTCTTTAATGTGAACATTGGCTCCCCATGACAGGCACAGCCATCATGACTGCATGTCTTGTCTGATTCCAGTGATTTGCACAGGCTGCAGACATGAAATACCTTAAGAACAGATGTAAAAGACATCACTAGGTTGGAAGCTTTGAATCAAAAACCTTAGTAGTCCAGGCTACATAAGACACTTATGCCTAGTTAGTTTATAGGATCTTAAGCAGTGTGAGTTTCAAAATGGGAAATGCTTCTGCTCACTTACCTGTGCATATGCTGCAAGAATTTGCACCTCCTGTCAATTGGAGAAGGAGAATCCACGCTAGATCCACAAAATTATTTTTGCAGAATTTTATGAGTCACTTCATATTTGAGCTGAAAGCAAATTACACGTTAGAAATTACCAACAGGTTCTTTTGATGAAGCTTATTAAAACAAATAGATAATTTTGGGAGGCTGAAATTTTTCTATTTCCTCATGATAGCAAAAATGTATTCTATAAACAAAAAGAATTTGTTTAAGTAATATTAAAATTGGTACCAACTAAAAAATAAATTAATAGGGCTCTTGTTCACTGGGAATGACTCCTGAGGTAATATATTTCTGAGGTTTATCAAACATTTTCATTCTTAAAAGATTGGGGAAGGCATTGTTCAATAGTACTCCAAGTATGCAATTTCTGCTTAAATTATCTTCTGACATCTTACTGAAAGCTGGCATTGCAGCTTGGCACAATACTACAGTAAGGTTCTTTGGTCCAAATGGAATTTGATGAATTGTCGAAAAGCCACTTTTCCTTTGCCTCTGGTCAGAAAGAATAACATGGACACTGGTCTTTTCTCAGAGTATTCCAGCTCCAAACAGAAATGTTTCCAAAAGTAACTTGTAGTGGAAAACTGGAGAGGGACTGAATAGGTAGTAGCTCTGGATGTGATGGACCTGACTGGGTAGCTGACACAATGCTTGTGGCAGGCTTTGATAGATGGTGTGACAATCTCTCCCGATGCTGTGAGCTCATCCTACCGGCTGTGGCCCTGAGGCATCAGTTACACAGCTGCAGTGTGGTACATCTCTCCTGATCTTCTAGCTGTATGAATATGAGGGGGTATGAGACACTTGAAGGGTGAGCTCTCATACTTTGAGAGGGAAAAGAACAAACTCAGGCAGTGCAGTGTTGTCTCCATTCCCAGCTACTATTACAACCATGCTGGTGTTCAGTGGCATGAGAAGAAATGCTCCCCTGGGCCAAGCCAATGGTTCATCTAGCCCAGTATTTTATTGCCAGAAGTCTCAGTAAGAGATGCTATTTACAAAAAATATATGAGCCCTCACATCACCCATTACCCTTAGACTGGCCTGGTGTCCATGACTGTCGTATTAGGCACATTGTAGATACACCTGTTATGGATTTTCTTACCAGCAAACAGACTGCTAAAAAAACCCATTTCTCTATTTTCTCACTACAGCAGCTGTCTTTCAGAAAAATTGTGACCAGCAATTTCATAATACTGGAAAGGTTCAAAACAGGTTTCACATCAAGGTTTTCAGCCAGCTTTCCCTGCCTTTCTTGACATATGCACATGTAGGTGCAGGGACCTGAACATGCAGCTATACCAATGCATAGACAAGGAAGAGGAGACTCCAGAGGAAAGAAATGCCTTGTCATAATCAGGCTTCAGATGAGTTCAGTGTCAGCATAGTGAAAGCCTGATCACAATGTAGGAAAACTTTCCCTTTTCTCCCCAGCAGTGGGCAGAAGCAGTGACAAATTTGACCCAGAGGCAGACTGGTTCTGGTCAGCTGGTACTCTTTTAAGTCCAAGAGAAGAAAGGCAGGAGAATATGTATTAAAAATTAAGGATTGGTGTCAAGACAGATAACAAGTTTACACTAACAAACTACAAGAAAAGACTCTTTACCCCTTTAGGCACGTGCCAGAAGGGTTTCTATTGTCCTGGAAGTTTCCCTGCTTAAATCACCTGTTAAATTTTCTGGATGTCAAAACTAAATACCCCAAAGGAGAAAAAACACCTCATATTGCTTAGCTGTGACACTTACAGTGATCTTATGATTCTGTGATTTACAGTGGATTAAAAATCAGCCAGAGCCCAAATAAGATCTTGCGGGCACATAGGCTAATACAAACCAGTGATGGTAGTCTTCAGGCCTCCGCTGTTGCCTGGGGGGCTCTTCCTTGTAGAAGACATACAAGTGTGTTTTCATTCGACTTGAAAATTTTCCTGGCTGAAGGGAGATGGTTGGGTTTATGTGGCTCAAATGAACGGCACTCTGATCTAAAGCAGAAAGCAGACTGTGCCGATGAAGGGGAGCACCCCTTTTCAGCCATCAAACACCACTACACAAGCACACACATCTTGGGTGGAGTCTGCATGAGAGACACACATTCCTCATAATCAATGGTAATTCGAAAGGCAAACAGTGACCAGAAGAGCATGCTATCCAGCAGAAGACTAATCCTGAACCCAGCACCACAGACGGCTACACAGCCCGCTGCAATGCCAGGGCAGATGCCAGGGAAGAGACCAGCCACAAACCGAACAGATATACAATCCAGAGCTCGGCATCTGGGTTCTTCAGCTGCCAGCCTTGCCTCATGAGTAGCCACAATGGTTGGCTCTTGTGCAGAAAACAACAGAGGAAGAGGCTAAAGAGGTCTGTGTGCCACACTGCCAGCATTGGGAACAAGCAGTGCCAAGTGAGTATTGCAGTTTCATGCACGTGCCAATGTGCTTTGGAACTGCTTTTACGTTTTCAAAAGTAACAACAGAATTCCTGCATAAAGCAAGACAAGCTCTAACATCAAGGACAGTTTCCCTTCTTTTTGTAGGATTTCTTTTGTGTGTAAATTTCCTTTTTACTTCATTTTGTTTGCCTCACATATACACTTTAGACAGCTGTGGCACAGCAATGGCCTTCATGCCTTGCCGCTCCACACTGATAAAATATTTGAACCTACAGGAATACATGGACAAATCAGTTAATTTCATAACCAAATGACAAAGCCCCAGTTTGTAAGCCTGTGTTTTACAACATGAGCAATTCTCCAAAAAGTAGCTGCATGAACCCCTGGGTCACTGCATGCTGAGGAACAGCACAGCACTGTGAGTGAGGGCTTCACCCTGTTCTGCCCTGTTTGAATCAAATTGACACTTAAATCAGATGGAAATTTTTTAAATATAAATCGCTACTTGCACACTTATTTTGTTTCAGATGTCCTTAGATTATTAATTTGCCAAATGAGCATTTCTAAAAGTATTTGTATGCATGTATCTGTGCTTTCTCATATTTGGAATCCAGTAGAGTTGTTTAATTCAAATGTGGTTATTTCCTGAAAATGCCTGAATAAGTGCATTACTTTGTGTCACATCAGGATAGTGTGCTCCATTGTCTGTATGTGAGCAAACAGCCAAAAGGAATTGGGATGAACAAGAAACCTGCAAAAGGGCTGGATGAGCCAATTGTGCAGTGAAGTCTGCTTCTTGTTTCTGGAATGTCTTTTTTAAGATAGGAGCCCCACTCAGTTATGGGGACATCTTTAGATGCTGATTATGGACAAAAAAGGGATTATTGTAAGACTTTCTGGTAACATAGCGAGGTATTTTAAATACTGCTATGTCACTTCAGTGCTACTGAGATCAGACCTAATGGTGAAACAGAAAGACTACATCCAGAGATTGTGATGAGGACTTTTTCTGTGTGTGACTAAAATATTAGATGGAATAAAATGCTTATGAAGGCAAGGTAAAAATAGCTGAAATCATTCTTTTTCTCAAGTTATGCTACCAGGATAGGAATCAGCCTTTCTCCCTTTCTCCTGGGAGCTTCTAGAAGATGCATCTTCATCTATAAGTAATGCCAGGTTATATATATAGATATATATCATATTATATATGGTGTGTACATATAATGTATTATATATATAGCATATATATACACATATAAAGTATATATAGCATGTATATATAGCATGTGTGTATGTGTATATACACATACGCTAAGGGTATCTACACCACCTTCCTCCCCAGACATTCATTAGCCTGTTTAATAACATTTTTTTCTTTGCTACCTTCAAGCCTTTCTCTTTCTCTCCTCTTAACCAATCATCTTACCTTATTTTCAGACATGTATTGAAGCACTCTACCAAATCAAAGCAATACATCTAATTTTCTGTGGATGTCCTAGCCATGTTACATTAATTGTACCTGCAATTTTACAAGTGCAAATAACTACAACATAACCATCAAGCAATTGCATGTCATGTTTTTAGTGTATTTAATTGATCAAAATTGTCCTATTTTCCCATTGTGCCAATGCTGTAAATTTCACTAATATCTCTCAGAGAAAAGTTAAGAATATGAATCTCAGCCTTGAATGGAAATAGAATTATTCAAACTTGGACATATTCTGAATGTCCTGCCTCTGACTGACTTCAGATAAGTCACAATAAAATCTGAGCAAAAAGAAGGTGTGAAGGATTTTACAGATTTAACCTCTAATGTTTAAAAGAATAACATGCCATTTATGCTGGCTTACTGACAATATGTACAACAATTTTTATCTATAGAAGATACGAGCTGATTGGCACTAGTTCTCTATCCCTGAACACAGTCATTTTTCATTGCACACCTTTTCATAGCTGTTCTTTATTTATTTATTTTTCCTTCCATGCTTTTTATACAAGAAAAAATAGGTGCCCTCCATCAGCCCTCAGTGGAAGAATTTGATTTACCAGTTCTTAGTACCACACTTAAAAGCAGCTACTGTGAATTAATGCAAAACCTAAAATGAGATTATTAGATGTATTTCCTTACCAACTCTCACCTCTTCTTCCACTTTCTGTAAGGCTGAATTTAGCTCTGCGATGAGTAAAGCCCTGATCCTGCTGTCACTCATATCAAAGATATCAGCAGTGCTGGTGCAACCAAGATCAAGTTCTGCTGATCTGATTTTGAAATGAAAAAAAAAAGAATTAGTGAATTTCTATTTACATGTATGGGCTTGAATTGTCCAGCTTTGGAAATCAATTTCACAATATTCATCAGCCTAATTGCATTCTGCTTTTGTGGATTTGTTTTACTTTTCTCCCTCTGATACATCAGCTACAGATCACCATTGCAGGTAAAATGTGAAACTACCTAGACAGAGTTTTGCTCTAATATTGTGTAATCAAATGTTCCTAAAAATATGGGTCCCAGTCCTCAGCTGGTGGAAACAGCTATAACTCAGTTTATTGCAGTGGTGCAACACCATTTTACAACAGCTGATGTTCTGACCCCTGCTTTCCAAATACCAAATACCAAATGTGGCCCACAGTATTTTCCCATTCCTTATGTGGGTAAGTGGGAAAAGGAGGGCAAAAGAAAATACATCATTAAGGCACACAGAACAGATCTGAATATCTAAAACTTCCTCATGCCCAATATCAAAATCATGTTCCACAATGTCTTTTCATTACATCACAATTTAACAAACTTAATCTTCATGATAATGGAAGCACCTACCTCAGCAGCTAGGAGAGCTGCTCTTTAGGTAGTGTGCAGCCTTGCACTCCTTGGGGTATAGAAAATATCTGGGATTTGAAGTGGGCTGGATAACAAGTTTGACCACACTGGGACTGAAGTAGCCGGTCCTAAGAGACAGAGACATGGTGAGTTATTCAACTGCCTATTTTCCCCAGGGAAGCTGCTTCTACCTGCTTTATTTCTGTATGCACCTCACTCTACCCCTGTAAACCTGCAGCTGTTCTTTGTAGGCAGCGGCTGTTGAAGCAATGAATATTTGTCCTTTGTAGGTGACATTCTCTCATTTTACCACTGCTAGAGTGGCAATGGTGCCAGGGATCCTTCCAGAGTGGGCAGACTCATGGACTAACCACACACAGCTGTCTGGGCCAGGTGCTGCTGCTGCTCCTGCTGCCCACGCTTCATGAAACACTGCCTACACAGTCAATACTCTGCAAATGCACCCTGAGTCTTCAGCTGATGTTTCTGTCTAATTCCCTAGGGTGGGACCCATTTTGCAGGTGGGACCCGTTTACAGTGTAAGCAAAGTGATGTTTCACTAATTCACACTCTGAGCTTAGCAGTGATGTTTGGTCATGTCTCTAAGGTAATAGGTAATAGATGTTATCAGTGTGACCTTTGATTAATGCAAGATCTTACAACTGAACTACCTTCTAGTTTGTCTTAGTCATGTTTTTTCACAGCAATAAGAAAATGTCAAGCTTAGATAAAGAATTGTGTTGAATTTGGCACAGTAAGTACAGACAGTAATTTTGGCTTAAATGGCAATTTCACTAGGTAAAACCCACACCAATGAAGTGGATGAAAGCTTTCTCACTGACTTCTAGGAAATCATCCTTGATTTTCCATTGAAATGTTGTATTATGTATTAATTTATATGCACAATCAAATATATCTCCATTACTATTAAAAATATATTATTAGGTCTATAAATTTGCCCTGAAGTGGGTTACATTTCTTAATACATCCCCTGAAATTGTGTCCTAGCACAGAATTACATTTCATAATTTAATGAATTGATATAAATACATTGCTATTGAAGCAAGATTCCCCTTGTGTACGTGCAATTTCCTGTTTCTGCAGAGAAGTCCATTCTACCTCCCAGTCTGTTAAATACTGTCAGTTGCTTAGATAGGTGGTGGCAAATGAAAAGGACATGCTATATTTATGGAGAAAGACTCATTCTGAAAATCTCTGAAGTTCACATTCATGTCCAGGTCATCTGCACTACATCTTCACATCTCTATTGAGCTGGTTCAGTATCTTTGCACTCTTATTTTTGAACTTCATCCAGTCTGAGAAAACCATAGCTTCTTACTTTGGCTTTTTCAGGGTAAAGGAATCTACTTTCTGTCAGTAGATAAACTTTGTTAAGGTGACATTAAAATAATAATTTACAAAATCTTTAAAGATCTAAATACTTTACTGAATAAATTACATTATGACAATAGCAAAGTAAATTTTAAACTCACTGCACAGAGATTCCCACATGTTTATGCATTAACAGTGATTATACTGTAGGATATCTCAAAAAAATCTGTATAGTGTTCAATCACCTCCCCCTGTCCACCTGATCATGTATTGTTACTGAACATACATAAGAGCCAGGGGATCTTGCTCAACTTCCATGAACAAAAGAACCTTATCAATGTTATAGCTTATATATGTCTCACCTTTCTATACATTCTTTTCTATGACAGTCAATGGCAAAGTAAAGACTAGTAGAGATCTGCTAATATAGTCAATAGTGAGATACTGAATGTACAATACTGAGGTGAGAAAATAATGTTGGAGATGTTTCTCTTTGTAGCTCCTGAGCCAAATGTTGCTCTGTTACACCCACAGAATGCCCATTAAACTCAGTGAGCTGAATTTAGACCAGGAAATGCTGGAAATAATGTTGACTTGGCAAATTTGAGCTAATTTCACAGAAGACTAGTACCATAAGTAACTTAATTTGGAAAGGCTCTTCTCTTGTTTCTACTCTTACCTGAAAATATTGTCAGGAGATTCCCACTTAGTGAGCCACTGGATTCACATTCAAAATACATTGAATAAAACAGCAGTATCCTAAAAAGCAGAACTGCAACAACATACTTTGTGCTAAATTATATTCACCTGGTGCATTTATTTGTCTAGTTTTAGTAGTTCTCTGTGCAAAATCAAAGCCTAGATATTTCACTGCACTACTTTCCATGGCACTTCTGATTCCTTTCTGTTCTCACTTGTCCAGCCATAAATATCTTTTCTTCCCCTTTTCCAATTCAGAAATATAAATATTTACCGTATACTTTACCTCATAGTTTCAGCACTGATATAGTCCTTGCATATTCAATCAAATTCTCTCATTCATACTTGCTCACCAGTATTTATTCCTTTCATTCTAAGCTTTGGTTCTCCATTTGCAGAGACCTGGCAATATTCTGTTAATGTACATGCTTCTAGTACCTTCGTGTTTGGACACTGTCCAAGACTGGAGTTCTCAAAATGTTAATGTTTGGTTCATACATAGGAGGAATACTTTTAATACTGCTCTAAAATCTGCAGCATTTTTATCACTTAATAAAAACACACTGAGGATGTCCAGGGTCTTGCTTGCCCCACTTGTACTTACTGTTTGGGATGTTTGAGCTCTTGTGCTGTAATTTCTCTTATTTGGTTGCCATCTTTACTGACAGGTTCCAGGTGGAAAGCCTTCATGTTTCAGCATCAGGTATCTGATCGTGCTCACATGCACATTGACTGAAAGTCTAATCCAGCCCTCATATTTTCAGGTGTGCTACCATCCCATCCTCCTTTCAGTGAATACTGATGCTGTTAAAAATGAAACGTGAGCTATATCTGAAACCTGTTTCCAAACAAGTTAAGAACCATGATAAAAAGATGCTGGCTGTAACCATGCATTTTTTCCAAGTACAGCCATTTTCCTTAAGTTCATGCACCATGGAGCTGGTTTTCAGCTAACAAGCACTGGAGGCAGGCAGGTCAGAAACCATCCTACAGTCATTTCAAGCTTGGGTGGAAGCTCAAGCAGAAGCTGTGGTCCTTGCTGGATCACTATGTGATGGTCACACTCTCTACATGCAGGGCTGGCAGAAGGACACAGACCCACACAGTCCTTTCAGCAGCCCCACCTTGGCTGGGGAAGGTTTCTCAGAGGACTATTTTCATTCCATCTATAGCCTTTTTCTCTGCCATATAAGAAGGACATTCACGTGCCCAATAATCAGTCCCATCAGCTCATGCATTATATTTCTCCTCAAAGAGGAAACCTCTTCCTACCACCTTGCAATGAGCTGTGCAGAACAGCACCCTATGATTCAGGTATAGCTACTGAATCAGTGGCCATACCTGAATCAGAGCTACTTTCAGTATCAGCCCTGATTATTATCTCCATGAGGAATGATTCCACTTCCATGTGAAATAAAAATTACCCTAACCTTCAGCCAAAGCATTAAGGAATCAGTCACATATTTTCCCCCTCACATTTCTGAGAACACATAGGGAAGAGATAAAAAATTAAAAATATTAGATATTGCCTTTTGACTTGACTGCTAACACAATAAAGCAGCATCGTAAACTGAATCATGGAAGTCTGCAGTCTTCATTGCTCCCTTTGCTGGTATTACTTCATGGATATTGGAGCCCTTAGGGAAACTGGAATATGAATAAAGATTTTTTTTTTAAATCAGCCGTTTTTTCTTGGTTCTGTTTCTAAAAATAATGCAGTTTGCAAAAAACAGAAGGTTTGGTTTATAACACAAACAAAATTGTTACATTCTGAATGGGTTGTAAGTACCTGATTCTTTGCCTTTTTACTCATCCCTGCTAAAAAAAAAAAAAATAAAAATCTGCAAATCCATTTGCTAACCAGCTGCACCTCTGTACTGAACAGATAACAACCTGTGCAAGCCAGGCTTTGCTGTGAATCGGTGCTGATAGGCCTGAATCTCATAGCTTTTTTTAAATGCTAATGACAAGAAACATTTCCTAAGCCAAAACGCTCTTGTAGATCTGTCTACTTCTATTATGACTGATATTTGCTTGTAAGTACATAGAACACTTGTTCACTGTGCCTTATCTGCTATGGTGCAGCATGCTGACCTACATACCATTCAGCACAATATGATGCACAAACATCTTCTAAATAATTTTTCATTTTCGACTTAAAAACAGTAGAGGCAAAATAGGATTGCTGCAAATCTAACAAAGAGATGGCATTATTTCCAAATAAAAATGTGCATTTTTCCAAAGAATTTATTTGTCTAGCAGCATGAAGTTCATACATAGCAATGCTTAAAGAGGGTGTTGAATTGCGATTAGGAAGGAAGGACTTAGGAAGAAGAACAAACCACATCTTTTTTACTTACACAGAATAATTAAGCTAACTTATTTCTCATCACAATTAAAAGTTCAGCCTTTCTGAACCATGTTTTCACAATGTCACTAAATGCTGCTGATATAAGAATGCTGAAATAAGTGTGATAATAACAATAAAGAATGATGGATAGAAAAGGATACAGTAGCTAAGGGAACAGAAATGATAGTCTATTACCTGCCATTGTCAAGCTAAACAGAACTACAGTATTTATGATTTTTGCTGTGATGCCTGTTATGTTGTATAAGCCCAGCCTTTATGATGATACTTGTCTACTGAATGAAATAATTAATCCATCAGTTTTTATTGTAAATAAATATACGTCTATCCAGTGCCCAGACATTATTTATATTCAATAACAGAAATGCAGCCACAAAAATATCAAAAGCTTGTAAAAGAAAATGTATTTTAAGAGCTAAATTTTAAGAGCAAAACAGAATGTCTCCATCAATTCAGAACATTCCTAATCAACTTATATTCTGAAATGTTAAAGAAGGGCAGGAAAAAAAGTCTCCTCAAACAATAGATAAAAAAGAAAATAAATGTTTTGCTTTGGCAGGATACAGTAGTCCTAATTCTAAACTGTATATAACTGTAGACAACTTCTACACATTAAAATTGCATAAATAAACTTATTAAAGACTTTTTGTTATAATTTTTTATACATGCTCTGAATTGACATATATTTATTGTTCTGTTGTTACCTTTAGAAGAGAAAAGTAAAAGCATATAAATTAGAAGGAGCATCAATGTTTAATTCTATAGGAATATTAAATGAATGACACAATACGCATGTCCTATTTATTGGTTTTCTAAGAAAATACCAATTTTCCTGTTCACAGACACTATATATATTTTTTTTCCTGGTTGTCGTGGTTTAAACCAAGTCCACACAGCTCATTCACTCACTCCCCCCCTTGCTCCCCCAACTCCCGGAGAATTAGGAAGGAGAATCCAAAGAATGCAGCCTCCACAGGTTGAGATAAGAACGGTTTAATAATTAAGGTATAACACAAATCACTACTGCTACTACTACTACAAATAATAATGATAAAGCAAACAGGCGAAGAGAATACAACTTCTCACCAGCCGCCGACCCATAACTCACCCCACCCTGCCCGACCGAGCACCGACCGATACCTCCTCCATCCCCCCTGAGCTCCAACCCTTCCGGATCTCTCCCGGTTACATCCTGGGTATGACGTGCTATGGTATGGAATACCTCTTTGGCTAGCCTGGGTCAGGTGTCCTGTCTCTCCTTCCTCCCGGCCTCCCCTCCTCCCTGGCAGATCATGAGCTCAGAAAAGGCCTTGGACAAGCCAAACACCAGAGCACTAACTCAAAACATGCTTGCTATCAGCAACCATTCCCAGCCCGAAAGTCAAAACACAGCACTGCACCATCTGCCAAGAAGGAGAAAAAATGACTGCTACTGCTCAAACCAGGACACTGGTGAAACACGTGGTACAGTGTGTCAGGAATCAGCTTGAGGTTTTAAACTGCAAAAATGGAAATAATTTGGGATCAGTTTAGACATTAGTGAAGTTAATAGAAGTGTTTCCACTGATGCTTGGAAACCATCAGTCAGCCCCTTGGCCATAGTATCCCAGGTTGTTTCGTTGTTGCTGTGTTTTAGAAGCAGTGGATGAAAGATGAAGTAAAAGGTTTGGTACCTTTAGCTGTCATGCTTTGATTTTACTTTTAAAATGTATGTCTATCTGTGAAACAATGGTGTCTGGATTGGTCAGAACTGACGGCTACTTTTTGCATTTCACTAAGTACCCTCTTGTACACCCTCTGAAGAAACCATATCTCAGACCAGCCACTGACTTCTCTTCTACTAAAGTGACAAGCAATGTCTTGAGTCATGTAACTTATGTATCATTAATGAGAATAACATCTTTTAAATCCACAAGTAGCTTTATGAGTCTAACATACAAATGGTTTGCCGTGATGTGGCTTCCAGAAATAGATTATTACAGACACTAATACATCTTATGGTATTACCCTGTAATCAATGCTGCTTTTGGTAGATTTAACTCTACAGGTAAGGTGGATTTTCCATTTGTGTATCATCAGAATTGTTTGCCATGTTCCTTTTGTAACTTTACAGCACATTTCAGAAGAATTTTGGGCCAGTTCTGCACCTATTCACTTAAATAACGGGGTACATAACTGATATTGTGCTCAGCAATTATGAGCTCTGTGATGTTAAGGGAAGCATAGGCCAGAGATCAGATTTGACTATGCCAGACCCATGACCCATGTGTTCCACACTGAAATCACTGAATGCTAGCCTAGCTAAAGCTAAGGTTCAAACCATTCACTGTGCTCAGGAAGAGCCAAGCTCAGGAGATCTCCTCATGAATTGATCACCAAGATATTAAGCTTATTTGTGCCCAACCCAAATGCATACAGAAAGCCTAAGCCTACTGTGACATTAAATGCTCAATGCAATATTCAGGCTGGAGTGTTTCCACTCGCACGTGCTTCTAACCTTGGCTTGCAGTGGCACATGGGTGCACATGTGTGTAAACAGCATTGAGAATTAAGCAAATACAGTCTGTGTATGGCTGAATGACCTTGTAGCCACTGAGGTAACTTTCATGACCAAAAGCAATATTAATCACAAAGACTCCTGCCAGCATCTTATTATATTATCTAAGATTGATATGTTGTGATACACTGCACCTGGAATTGTCTTCTGAGCCCAGTAAGGCTTGTGTGACTTTCATCCTTTTGTTTCCAAAAGGAAAAACAGTCTTAAGATACGCTTTTCTATAGTTCTTTCTCACTGAATTCCCTGGTGCCTTTTAAACACACACATATCTGAAATACGGGTTACAGTGATGTTCCTTTTACAAAAGAGCATGGCGTGTAAGGGTTACATGCCTTACTCAAAGTCTAATGGGAAATCTGTAAAGGAATGATGAATAAATTTCAAATCTTCTCTTTCTTCATCTTTGTTTAGACCAGTACATAATATGGATTCTTTCTCTGTCAGCTGCAGCTTTTAAAAAAATGTGTATTATCCTGAACTGCACACAGGACAAAGCCCTCCTGCTCTAAATAGGGTAGGTGCAAGTAAACATTGCCATTCTGAAGGCTGAATCTTTTCCATCAAACTGCACTCGTCATTGACCAAATAAACCAAGTCTTCTAACACAACACTGGAAACATAGCTAGTGTCTGCATATTAATTAGCCTTCCTGACCTGAATAGACTATTACCTAGGGCCCTGGCCTTCATTTCCTGAGCACCCTAAACTCTACTGCAATGAATAAAATGAAAGGCAAGGCCCTTATTTTGGAATTATATCATATGAAAATATTGCTATTGCCTAAGAGATGGGATTTCTGAAAATGCCACGGAGAGTTTCTGACACTGCACAAAAGAACAGCATTGTTTTGTTCCAGATGAGATCCCGTGCCCCCCTAAAAGTCTGTCACCTAAAGCTTAGACCAGCCTTGTGCCTTAGGAGAAATACAGAAAGTGTGGTTTGGGGTCCTATTATTTTGACCAAATACATGTATAACTTAAAGCTGTTATCTATTTTTAATAAAAGAAAATGAGGTAATAGTATAAAAATAGCTTCCTTTGATCCTAGAAGCACTTTATTACAAGGTTCGCAAGCCAAGTGGAATGAAAACTTTTAAATAAAAAATTAATGCACAAAAGCAAAGCTGGGAGATAGGTAGATTTAAGAAATGTTGCCTTTTTTACTCAGAGCTCCTGCAAAAAATATTTTTGTTTTAAAAAAATATGATTCCCCTTTCAACTCCTTCCAGACACAGTTTTACAGGTAGGCTTTGTGACTCATTAAATCCAACTTTGAAGATGCACCATAACATAAAGCATTACAATTATCTTATACTCCAAAAGACTGTTTGGAATCTATTTCAGTAGACTTTATTAATGATCTGAAAAAGGAGGTAAATTCACACATGATGTTTAAAATTGGAGGTACAAGGAAAAGAGATATTCATAGTGAGCGAAGAGAAAAGCCAGGTCTCATATTTTAATGTAGAAAAAAAGTAAGACAGTTACCTGAAACTGTTTCTCAGAATTGTGCTTTTTCTGTAATGCACTGTTTCCCCACACACATTGCTATGTAAGTAAAATGGACCCCTGGAAAGGATTCTGTCCTTTTAAAACTACAGGCATGTCTTCTCAACTTTTGCATCAGGCATTAAACACTAAGTATCGCCCCCAGAAATGTGCTGAACGTAACACTGGGGGCAAAGGCAACAGGTTAAGGAGTGCTTGATAGAGCTGAGTGTCATAGTAGAAGAGAATAAAGAGTATTTAAAAACCACAAAGTATGTAATTTGATAGGAAAGGATAGTGGTAAAAAAGAGATCTGGAAAGGCCTGTGAAAGTTCTCAGGCAAGAAGACAATAGATTGTAAATGAAAGTTAAAAATGAAATGTGTGCATGTGTCAGCACTGACCTAAATAAAAAGTGAGGAAGAAGAGGACATGTAAATATTTGAGAGGTGACTGAGGCTATGAGTTCACCTGTAAGAAGCCATGCAAACCCCATCATTTGTGATATTTAAAACTGGACTGTCCATGGATCTAGAAAATGCACTCTGGAGGATAATCTAATATTACAGGGAGCTAAATTAACACACCTGCAAGGTCTCTTCCATTCATTATTTATGCGATAAATCCATTGAAAAAACACCTACAAAATAAACATTTTTATCTTTCCACATTGTACACAGAGCAGCCCTGTTCTGGAAAATGCTGAACAGCTGCTTGGAGGGCACAGGTACCCCACGCTTCCAGTAGGGTCATGCCAAGTTAATGGTTAGCTTTGAATTACAAAAAGAAAGAAAAAAATGTCAAAGTAAAGACAGGATCTGCTAGTATTCCATGAACAGAAGCCCATTAAAACTAAGAGGACATTTGCCTTTAAATGGATGGATATCATTATGCATGCAAAAGTGCCCAAAAATAAAAAGGCAGAGTGACTACATTTCGAGGAAACAGTTGAGCGGCAGCAACCATTACCTTAGCAATTGCAGCACACAGGCTCTCTGCTCTGCAGTCTAAAATGAGGACATTCCCTTTGCTGTGTGATTTACTTTGAGTATGCCGTAATCTTCTTTTTCCTCAGGTAAAATGTCAATGAGCAGTGTCCCAAATGTTTTCTCCGATCTTGTCAGGAGCCACTTTGTTTCCACAAGAATAAAAAAAACCCTTGTGCTATGTTAACACTGCACAAAAGCTAGCCCAAAAGGAACTGGTATGAGATGAGGAGCTCATGCCAGGCAAGGATCACACAGGACTGCCGCAGTGCAAAGAACGGATCCAAATCAGCCTTTCCACAGTCTGAGCAATAATGTGTTCTAGCTTAGGGCCAGAATGCAGACTGCACTGCATCTTTATGGGGTTGAGAAGGTACTATAGAGAGGGAGGTTGTCTGAGTGAAACTGAGTGAAGACAATAGGATTTGGCCCTTACTTTAGATGGCAGAGAGATATTCTGTACTAAATAAGCAACCTCAATGCTGGATGGAGAAATGGATGGATGGACAGAGAGACAGCTAGATTATTTTGTTTAAGCTACTGCAAAATATCTGGGCTCTAACAGATGCATACATCTCAATACATATTTAGTACCCCTAAGTACTTGACCCCTATGTATTTATTGCACCACTCATAACTACTGGACTGTGAAAAGCAGAAAGTACCTTCTCTGTCATGGTAGAGTATAAAACATTGAAGACTGAGTTCTTTCATTTGTAGGTAAAAAGAATGAAAGAACAGATCTGAACTGAGATCAAAGAAAAGGGAAGCTGCTGCCTTTACATTGTTAAGAGCCTTTTTCCCCATTTGCGCATTAAGCCTCATTGCAACAAAAGGGGGAAAAGTGCTAAGTGGATCCTCTGCTGAAGCATAGTTGGCATGGGTTCAAGGCAAGTCCACAACGAAGACTGCAGTCATCCACCACCATGTACCTCTGCCTCCCATAATTACCATGAAGGCCCCTTGGCTCTTGGGTCAGCTGTGTAGTAGCATCACCTGCTTATTCAACATCTGTACCCTCACTTTACATTATTCACTGAGGGAGGTGAGTTACTTTTCCTTTTTTCATGCTCTAAGTAAGGCTTCTGGTAGCAAAAAGGTTATTTATATTCCTGAATTTAATGATGATATGTAGTGTTAATTCTTATTTTTTCAGGGATGTGGGGAACTGTACTTTTCTGAGGCTCCCAGAACTGTTTTGAAGTGATGTGTTTTACTTACTTATAGCTGCCTAGCTAGAAGTCTAGTATGAAAAAGCGGATATTCCAATAACCATTGGTGACAGGCACATTCCCAGGTCAGAGATTTTGTTTGGCTCAAAACCCCCATCCAGTTTGCAGGAATAGGCTTTCTCATGGAAACAATAATAAGAAAAGTCCAGGAAGACAAATCAGTGGGATTTAATAGCCTATGTGTGGAGGTCAGAGGTGTATTTGTAGATCAGTAAATAGAAAGCTGTATTTTGAATATCCATCTTGATGCTCAGTTCCTGAATAGAATGAAAATAGCAAGACAAAGAGAATCTAAAAGGGACTGTAAGCTGATCCATTGATGCAACTGCATGATAGCAATTTATACACGTGTCTGCTTAGTGTCGATTTACAGTAGGACCCATGATCTCAGCAGTAAAATCCTTGCAATCTCAGGCACTCTCTGAAAGTCACAGTACATGCACAGGACCAAAAAGAAGGAAAATTCACGTCATTTACATCCAGGCCATTTTCACATCTGTGATTTTCCATCAGTCGGCAAAGAAGAAGGTCATTTTGGGAAAGACAAGTGAATTGTGTACCTCCACAGCTCAATGTCTGCTATTAGCACTTTCTAGTTCATATCACCAGTTTTATAGTTAACAGTATAAGCATAAAAGTCATGTTAGCACATTATCAGTAGCTTGCCAGTGCTAGTTTTCAGGTACGTAGATGTTTATCACCACACAGGCCAAGAGTGATTTTCTGTGTTCAAGAATAGTTTTCTCTTGGTCTCTGTTCACAGGAACTTAGACAGCTATCTTCTCATAGGCTTGTGCTTCCTCTTTCAACCCCCAACACCTCATTTTTCATTCTTTCCACCCTCCTCATGTAGGTGACCCACAAAGCAGCAATCGGCTGATGCCTGAACGAGATGGAGCCCGCACAGGCCATTTGCTCTGGCACACACATCCAAGCTTTCACCTGCACAGTGGAAAAATCCTTTCCATGGGGCAATGCCACCATCCTAGGTAGCAAAGAGCTGTGCACAGCTGGGGATGCCTGCAGTCCCTCTGCCCTCAGGGAGGTCAGCCTTGGAAGATGCTGGCCATGAGCAGCACCAGCATCCTGCTCATCAGAGAGAAATCCAGGGCCACATGAAGGACACCTGCAGGCAGGGAATGGAGCAAGAGGTGGGCTTGGGGGGTTTCCTACCACTGTGAGATCCTCTGGTTTCACTGTTGCAGCAGCAAGAAGAAGTCGGGGCTGAGCCCAGGGGCTTTCAGTCCTGGGACCCGCTGGAGCAGCATTTTTATCATTCAACATTTCCACAGAGAAACTCTTTCCCTGTAGACTCAAATATTCATCTAAGACACCAGACCTAGATTCAGGGTAAATATACTATATCTCCTGCATAGGCACAAAGGTAATTGAGATCATAGGACAATGTCTTTTTTAAGGGTACACTACAAATCCAAACGGGTACATAAAAGCTGAACTTGAGTGCCAGTAAGCTTTATCACTAGCAGGGCACAAGCTTTATGTTACCAAAAGTGTTAAGTAAGAATTGTGTTTCTGTGAACTGGGCAGACAAGCAGCCGGCACCACAGAAAATGCATATGCAGATGCTGGGCAGATGTGTGGCCTCACTGATACTACAGGGCCTTTTGCTTTATAAAGGCATAATTTGTTTCTGTACGCAGTTTGGGGATGGTTGCAAGGAGAAGGAAAGTTTTATGAAGGAAACAATTGGATCAAAGCAAGCATAAATTTAGACACCACTTTACATTTTCCAGGTTACCAGAGAGTGCACACTGCAAACAACTAGTGTATTTGGTCATGTCCTTGAAACACTATAAATCTGTCCCCTCTGAGGAACATCAGTAGAGGAGGTTGAATTCCACACCAAAGCTGAGTGGGGACAGAAGCAGGGTTTGTGATTAGGTTATAACAGATCTCACCATTTAAAGAAGGCAAGATTTTAGTTTTCCCTCTATTTTGAAGCTGAAACAGGGGGAAAGAATAATATTTTGTAGTAAACTTTAGTTGCTGAGAATGGTGTTTGCCATGCCTCAAGCTGCTGCTGGACAAGCACGTATGGAAACTGGCTTCCTACCTGCAGAGCTCCTAATCCTGTACCATCACATACGAGAGACTAAAGGGGGAAAAGTACTGACAAACGTTCGTGGATGGAAGCATACACATGAAATGTTTCTTGTAAACTGAGGGGAATGATGCCGCTGGACTTACACAAACACATAGGGTAGGAGGTCAAGGATTGATGCTCTGGTTCAAATGGAACATGCCACTTCTCGTATTTAATTTGATGAGGAGGCTGGGCAGGGAAGGGTGTCTGTGTACATTTCATAGAGCTCTAAAAAGGGCAAAGTAAAAAATAAGAAACTTCTTTGTTCTTTCACTCTCTTTGTTCCTTGCTCCTAGATATACCTGCAGTGCTTTCCTCTCCCCAGCTGTTCCTGATCCCTCCCTCTCACAAACAATTGCACAGCTGAGTGATTACATTTTGATAGTAATCCTGCTTTCTAAATTTGGGTTCTGTCTAGAAAAGAACAACATTCTCCTATTATAACAGTATATCACATCTCATCCCCCACTTTCAACACAGCATCCCAGCAAGTTCCCACTACCCATCTGACAAGGAAAGAAGGTAGGTAACTTTGTGAGGAAGACAATGTCTCACTCTTCCCTGTTTCTGCAGGAACCCAAGTCTAACTTTTTCCAGCAGACTCCTTAGAGGAGAAGGCCAGAGTTGTGGCATTGTGCAGCTCTCTGCTCACACTGGAGCTGTCAGCTACAATCAAAGCATCCATGTATGGTATTTCCAGTGGAAAAAAAAAAAAAAAAAGCACACAGATGTATAGTTTGCATTTATGTACTGCAGGGACACCCTTGAATCGTGTTAAAAAATGTCAGTCAAGACATCTGGTCAGCTGTCCTAATCCATATTGGGGTTTTTAGACTACTGTTATGCCCCAATATGCTTTGAACATTGCCAATATGCTTTCTCTGCAGTAGCAGCAGTGTGTCCCCTTTGGTTTCACAGCCCATCCCCAGCATTGTTTTTTATAGTGTCACGTACCGAGCAAAATGAAAAACCACATACTGTATCTCGTGTGTCTGGCTAATGAAACTGGTAGGACAAACCTTGTGTGATTAGGAACAGGGATGGATTGGCTTAGGTCTAGTTCATCTTACGGACTGCAAAAAGAATCAGCTGTCACTTGTGCCATGCAGCAGATGGACAGTTTGCATCCGATTTACATGCAGACGCCAAAGCCTTTAGAAGCTTTGGCAGCCCACTTGCCATCAGGCAGCAGACTTTGATGTCCTGCAGATGGTTACAGCAGCCATCTTGTGCTTGCGTGGCGCGGCGCTGTTGTGCCTCCTTGCAGGCACCAGCTCACAGTGCCTCTGGAGCTGCCGCAGCGCATGGTGCCTACCCAAGGCTCAGGACCCTTTGGCCGCTGCTGAGGCACAGTTGCATTCCCATTTCAATACAAAGCTCCACTGCGCTTTGCTTTTATGGCAAACGTGTGCATGCACCCACATTAAAATCCTAAGTGCCTACCGCAAGCTGTCCCAGCGCTCCCGCCGCCGAGCTTTGCTGTATTTCACATTCCCTACCTAGAACCCCAACAAATCCACTGCCCCCACTCCTTTTGACCATAATAGAGTAATTTCAGAATAATCACTGATCCAATTTCTGTATGAATTTAGCTCACCAATGCAGCTTTGCCTTAGCATGGTTCAACCCATCCTAGGTAATGACACGGAACAAACAGTTTTCTTCATGGTGGTCAGGCTAATCTTGCTCCATGAATAGCCCAGAGTAATCTATCAGCAGTGGAAAGCTGTGGCTGGAGGTCTTCCAAAATCAGCTCTTTCGCATTTGGTAGGAGCAGCTAGGAATTCTGACTGGCACTATTAGTCAGGAGCCATGTCACTGCGCTACAGAAGGGAACGCAGTTTTCCCCACTAGGTAGGATCAGCCCAGTATATTCTACCACAGTTTTCTGTCCCTTGAGTGTTACTGGAAGTTCAGCAAGAAGTCTCTGGTAAGGCTTTAAGAACAAACCTAGAAGAGGCAAATTCAATAATGTGTGATTTCCAGGCAGTCAGAAGTAATAGGAAATACATGGGGAGCGAGGCAGGGAGAATATACCTCTGTATCTATATACACACACTTATAAATTGACAATTAATGCAGACTGGTTACAGCCAGCAAACAAGAAGAAAAAAAATAAACAGTTAATTAGGGCTTTTTGAATCATTGTTATATATACAGTGCATCATTTGCAGGTGCTACAAAAGTGAAAAATAACCATTATAATTACTAGTATTCAAAGATTCATATTTTCCCCCATGTAATTGATTTAGGATTATCAGTTTTCTTGTAGTTATACAAAAGGCCTGTCAAGGTGTTTCCACACGTGTTTGGCTCATGCATGTTCCAAAAACAAGTCAAAATGCCATTGTATTTTACACAGCACAGTGACAGTGGCTCTGAAAAATAGGCTGGGTTTTACCTGCATCGTTATCTTGGTTAAATTATCTTACATAGGTTTTAATTTTTTTCTTATTCATTCTTCTTTATCTTTTTTTTTTCTCTGTCTTTCTTTTTGTTAAAATACATCTGTGTTTGTTGACTGCCCCAGATTATATCTAAGTGAGGAGTGGGAGTACTTGCACCTGGTACAGTATATGTAGCTTAACAATACATATCATTACATTATTTACAGCTCATTTTATGTTATTCAATAGTAAACTGCATATTAACCCTTTGAGAACCTAGCTGGTGCTGCTCAGCGAGGCAGGGGAGCTTTGTGTTCTTCAGGGCTGTGGGAGTTTGCCTGTAACTGTATTCATAAAGATGGCAGCGTGCTCATTACAACAGAGATCACCACCAGAGCCAGCTAATTCCTCTCCTAGGAAATCTCATCCATAATCACATTCCTCACCACACCATGCTTGTACTTCTGCTGATAACACAGGTTATAAAAGGGACTCACTCAGTGCTGAAGTCAATTAATGAACCAGATTTTTAACCTCCTTTATTGGAGTACATTCAGCACCAAAGGGACCCTATGTTGTCCTGCTGGCAGGAGAAAGACCCAAGTGATGCAATTTTAGGCTGTTTCAGCCCAGTCTCCAGTTCCAAGCAATAGGCATCACGACTGACCTCATTCAGCACTGACTCAGCAGCCTCAGCACCCAGAGGAAGGGAGGCAGAGCTCAGATGAAGCTCAGAAGAAATGCTCTGTCCATACAGAAACATTATCTCTGACCAAAGGACTGATGGATTCAGTTCAGGCATCACTTACATTCCCCTTGCAGCTGGAGAAGACCATACATCACAATCTCTTATCCAGTTTGCATTTGTGGAGTGTTGATGTTAGTTTTCTTTCAGTGGGAGAGAAGGAGAAAGGCAGGGAAGTTGCACAAAGGCAGGCCATATAGAAGAGGAAATGAAAATAACCAGGGGCAGGGGTGATGCATGTCAGGACAGAGGAACTTGAATAGGCAGTGCCATGCAAAACCTTTCCCTCTATTTTAGCAATATTCAGCATGGTCACACCAGGCAGAGAAATGCACAAACTGGCCTTTCCTTTCTCCAGCAATTTGTTTGGCATACAGCACACGTATCTGTCAAAATGTTGTGTACGCCATGCGGTGCCGAGATAATTCTTCTTCTGTGGTAAGCAACGAAGTAGGAAGGGGTTCCTGCATCATAACACTCCTATTCCTAACCTTTAAATACTCATCAATATCTCTGTTGCTGAATTAATCAGTCTCAAGATTATCAGCAATTTAGTTGCATTTTGTTGGTAATTAGCTTGATAAATTAGCATCTGCAATATAAAACTTGACATCTTATTGTTCCCTCAGTTTTATGGCACTTCTGAAAAAAAACAGCTTATTTTTTAAATGATCATTTCTATTACAATAAAGGCAGATACCAAAACCAAAGTCTGACAAGCTTAGTACCCAACAGAAACAAGCTCCACTGAAATCCACTGGGCAAAATATCAAAGATGAATAGCTCATAATGCAAACTTCAAAAGTATGGTTTAAAAAATAAAATTTGAATCCGTTCACTGTGGGCAGCTGCTTCTTGTGAGGAAATAAAATAAATGTTCAATGAATTCATTTTCCACATTTTCTGTAGAAAGGCTGACAAATAAACTTCAAAATGTGAGGGAACTGAGAATTAATAGGAAATAAATGTATTTATTTCAGCAAGTTTCTCAGAGCTACCTGAATTTTTCTCAAATTAGGTAAAAAATTAAACCTTTTCTTACAACCTTGCTTTTCTCTTCCCGCCCAGATTGCTACATTCTGTGGAGACCCCACTGTGCAGGACACTGTTGTCTCTTTTTGCGGGGGGCAATTTTCAAAAGGGCTGGAGAAGCTTTTTCCAAACAGCATCCAAAGGCGAGCCCATATTCCCATTTCCTCCTTCTCATGATGAAAAGAAAGAGTGGATAGGTATCTCTCAGAAAAAAATGTTTAAAATGTAGCAATTTTGCAGTACAGATGTGGTATTAGAAACTGAAAATTCCTTAGCATTTTGTTTTAGCCATTATTTCTGTTGTAGAAAACTGTACTAATAGAAACATTCCTATTAATCTGAATTTGAGATACTTCATACAATGTATATTACCTTTCTGCTGCTTGTAACCTTCTGCCAGGTTTTTTTTCCCCTTTTTTTAGGAGGTGCTTTGAGAGGAATATACCATGAGAACAATACACAGCTGCTGCTGTATAGAGATATCTAATTGTCAATATTGTGGAATTTCTACAGCTTATTACTTGCATTCAGTCTAATTCTGGGCAAATTGCCAGTCACTTCAGGGACATTCAAGTGAGCCATATTACACGTGGTACGGCATCACAGCTTTAAGATACCCGGCTGTTTTGCCTCTGGCCAGGGAATGTTTGTACCAATGCTACTGAGTGAAGGGGGGTAACTACGAATAAAATAAAATTTGTATTTTTTCAAGTGGGCTGCATTTCAAGCCCAGATGTTAGTAATGAAAGATTCAATTTAAGGATTTAAATTACAAATAAATAAAGTATGAAACAGATGTGATTTTTAAGGAAGTTCAAATTATCCAGGAAGAAAAATATCTCTGTGCATGACAAAGTAATAGGGATTGTCTTGAGAGTCTGTTGAAAACAATCTGCTGTGCTAGATACACCCTTAGGACAGGATTGGTTTGGAATGGGAAGGACTGGTGGAGCTTGTCATTAAACAAAAATTGTGTTTAATAAAACTTTATAACCGTGATTAATCCTATGAGGCCCTAAAGGAGTTTGCAGTTTCTGATAAACACATTTTCCTTGTTTGCAATGGTAATGATATTTTGAAGTGAATAGAATCTGAACAAAAAACTCTAAGGGTAAAAAAGGACTTGTCAGGTACCACCTATGAAGAAATTACAATGGCACAAAAGAAAGAAGGGCCACCCACAAGGGAAATCTTAGATTATATGTTTGAAAGAAGGGGAAAAAAATGATGGGTCAATCCAGGTCTCTCTTTATAGCAGTTTGATCACCACAGAATTGCCCATAAAAAAAGCAGAAATTATTCAAGGCCATCTAGCATGTGAAGATTATAATCCCACATGTACATGCAGGTGCTCACTAGCAAATGCATAAAGGACTGGAGCTATAGCAGTGATTTTAACCAATGTGTATGCAATGAGCAGGGAACATCGCTCAGCATGGATGCTTTGCTGACCAGCACGAAGTCCCCAGGCTGCGTGTTTGAAAAGTCACATTTTGCAAGGAGAGCAGGTAAGCACTAGCTGTTGATGGTGATGATGATTAAGGATCTAATTCTGCAAGGTACTGAAGAACACACCCAGCTTTAAGCAGTGAGGGACATAGATACACCTCCTCACGTTCTGCAGAGACATTGCATTCTTCGCCACCAGGAAAATAATTATTAAGTGTCCTGCAAGTGATTAAGAAATCTGTGTGCCCAAATGAAAGCTCGAAGGATTGTACAGTGTATTATAGAAAATTCTAACATTAGCTATTTCCCCAAAACAGCATGGGATAGAATACTCATGCAACGGGGTAGAAGTAAACCAGGTCAGTAATGAAGTGCTATGCATTACCTACCTTTTGCCTGATTTTATCTTGAGAGGCCACTTGTAATAAGAAAGAGGACTTCTTTTTATTATGTACACTACTTAAAAATTCTATATATGCTACTGACAAATCCTAGAACAAGTGATTCCAACCCCCCTTGCAGGGCAAAACACAAAACCAAACCAAAAATACAACAAAAAGACAAACAGCTTTCTCTGGTGTGAATATTCTAGCACTTCCCAGAACTGTCAGAAGCCCTTTCAGTTTGTCTTGATTTGGGACAAAGCCACACTTAGAAGAGTTGCCTTCATCTGGGAAGTGTTTAGTGTTATTTTAATGGGAAAGAATGAACATTTTCAAGATATGTTAAACCAAATTTTTTTTAATTAGTCTTTTTATTTTTCTTAGTTTTATTCTTAGGGATTTATTTTTGCTTGAGATCTTTCGAGTCCAGTTTAATATCAAAAGGTAGAGTGCAGCACAGCTCTACTACCTCTTAGCTCTTTGTGATGAATTTTTCATTTCCAACATCATTCACAACTTCTTGCTGTAATTTCATATGGCCAGTATAGCAGTGTATACATCTTGACCATAAACAGAGACAAAATCAGGTTGAGATTTATGGGAATGCATCCTATTAAAGTGCAAATTTCCTTGCACCACCATATCACAAGAAGCTTTCACAAGAAAATAAAAGAGTGTCGATCTAGCGTCGGCACATGGGTGGCTCCAATGACCCAAAAGTCCTTTACAACCTCCAGCTTGTACAATTCCATAAAGTTATGGTGCTTCAAGGCAAAGCAAGGAACGCTTTTTTTTTCAGTCAATCTCCAAATACTTCAGGTGCTTCTATTGTCATCATAACATAAACAACATGAAAAGCAAAACTGTGTTGTAAGGTGAAAAGCAAACATAGAGCACTGAAGTTGTAGCACCCTGTTATTTTCCAGATTAACAAGCAGATGTCTGTATGAGGTGATGCTGGGGCACATTGTATAGATATGTTGGTCTCTCCACTCTCCATGAAGAAAAAGCTTTTGTTTGTAAAGCACAGAAATATGCACACAGGGGGCAGGGGAGGAGAGAAGAAAGAAAGAGGGAAAGAAGAAAGAAAGAAAGAAAGAAAGAAAGAAAGAAAGAAAGAAAGAAAGAAAGAAAGAAAGAAAGAAAGAAAGAAAGAAAGAAAGAAAGAAAGAAAGAAAGAAAGAAAGAAAGAAAGAAAGAAAGAAAGAAAGAAAGAAAGAAAGAAAGAAAGAAAGAAAGAAAGAAAGAAAGAAAGAAAGAAAGAAAGAAAGAAAGAAAGAAAGAAAGAAGGAAGGAAGGAAGGAAGGAAGGAAGGAAGGAAGGAAGGAAGGAAAGAAAGAAAGAAAGAAAGAAAGAAAGAAAGAAAGAAAGAAAGAAAGAAAGAAAGAAAGAAAGAAAGAAAGAAAGAAAGAAAGAAAGAAAGAAAGAAAGAAAGAAAGAAAGAAAGAAAGAAAGAAAGAAAGAAAGAAAGAAAGAAAGAAAGAAAGAAAGAAAGAAAGAAAGAAAGAAAGAAAGAAAGAAAGAAAGAAAGAAGGAAGGAAGGAAGGAAGGAAGGAAGGAAGGAAGGAAGGAAGGAAGGAAGGAAGGAAGGAAGGAAGGAAGGAAGGAAGGAAGGAAGGAAGGAAGGAAGGAAAGAAAGAAAGAAAGAAAGAAAGAAAGAAAGAAAGAAAGAAAGAAAGAAAGAAAGAAAGAAAGAAAGAAAGAAAGAAAGAAGGAAGGAAGGAAGGAAGGAAGGAAGGAAGGAAGGAAGGAAAGAAAGAAAGAAAGAAAGAAAGAAAGAAAGAAAGAAAGAAAGAAAGAAAGAAAGAAAGAAAGAAAGAAAGAAAGAAAGAAAGAAAGAAAGAAAGAAAGAAAGAAAGAAAGAAAGAAAGAAAGAAAGAAAGAAAGAAAGAAAGAAGGAAGGAAGGAAGGAAGGAAGGAAGGAAGGAAGGAAGGAAGGAAGGAAGGAAGGAAGGAAGGAAGGAAGGAAGGAAGGAAGGAAGGAAGGAAGGAAGGAAGGAAGGAAGGAAGGAAAGAAAGAAAGAAAGAAAGAAAGAAAGAAAGAAAGAAAGAAAGAAAGAAAGAAAGAAAGAAAGAAAGAAAGAAAGAAAGAAAGAAAGAAAGAAAGAAAGAAGGAAAGAAAGAAAGAAGGAAGGAAGGAAGGAAGGAAGGAAAGAAAGAAAGAAAGAAAGAAAGAAAGAAAGAAAGAAAGAAAGAAAGAAAGAAAGAAAGAAAGAAAGAAAGAAAGAAAGAAAGAAAGAAAGAAAGAAAGAAAGAAAGAAAGAAAGAAAGAAAGAAGGAAGGAAGGAAGGAAGGAACGAAGGAAGGAAGGAAGGAAGGAAGGAAGGAAGGAAGGAAGGAAGGAAGGAAGGAAGGAAGGAAGGAAGGAAAGAAAGAAAGAAAGAAAGAAAGAAAGAAAGAAAGAAAGAAAGAAAGAAAGAAAGAAAGAAAGAAAGAAAGAAAGAAAGAAAGAAAGAAAGAAAGAAAGAAAGAAAGAAAGAAAGAAAGAAAGAAAGAAAGAAAGAAAAGAAAGAAAGAAAGAAAGAAAGAAAGAAAGAAAGAAAGAAAGAAAGAAAGAAAGAAAGAAAGAAAGAAAGAAAGAAAGAAAGAAAGAAAGAAAGAAAGAAAGAAAGAAAGAAAGAAAGAAAGAAAGAAAGAAGGAAGGAAGGAAGGAAGGAAGGAAGGAAGGAAGGAAGGAAGGAAGGAAGGAAGGAAGGAAGGAAGGAAGGAAGGAAGGAAGGAAGGAAGGAAGGAAGGAAAGAAAGAAAGAAAGAAAGAAAGAAAGAAAGAAAGAAAGAAAGAAAGAAAGAAAGAAAGAAAGAAAGAAAGAAAGAAAGAAAGAAAGAAAGAAAGAAAGAAAAGAAAGAAAGAAAGAAAGAAAGAAAGAAAGAAAGAAAGAAAGAAAGAAAGAAAGAAAGAAAGAAAGAAAGAAAGAAAGAAAGAAAGAAAGAAAGAAAGAAAGAAAGAAAGAAAGAAAGAAAGAAAGAAAGAAAGAAAGAAAGAAAGAAAGAAGGAAGGAAGGAAGGAAGGAAGGAAGGAAGGAAGGAAGGAAGGAAGGAAGGAAGGAAGGAAGGAAGGAAGGAAGGAAGGAAGGAAGGAAGGAAGGAAGGAAGGAAGGAAGGAAGGAAGGAAGGAAGGAAGGAAGGAAGGAAGGAAGAAAAAGAAAGAAAGATGAAAATTAAAACCAGAACAGACTTGTATTCCTTTCTGGCACAGTGTCCTCATTAACTTGCAGTGGGAATGAAGACCGTCAGTACTTTAGTACCTTCCAAAGACACTCACAATCTTGCAGTGTTCAACTTCATGTACCATATGCATCCTTAGCCAGCTTGAACAAGGAAGCCTAACATATAAAACAGTCTTGTAGCCTCTGCCCTATCAAAACTTATCAGTCAATGCTTCCATTTCAGCAAAGTACTGCTAGGAAGACATTACAGTCCTGGAGCTGTCACAGCATTAAGGTGGAATTTATGTCCTCCTGGGACTGACAGGAACTGTGGCCCAGAGAAGACCTTGGGTTGTGCTCAAAGATGAGTATATTTTTGTACGTCATGTAGTTATTGGCCCTCCTGACCTTCCAATACTTAGTGACTACATTAGCTTTAATGCTCATTTTCTTCTAGTGGCTAGTGCTTAATTGTATTTTTTTCCCCTTCATATTCCAAGGTAATCATTTGAGGATTTATCTTCCTGTTGAATAAATTCCACTCTGACAGCATTACTTTACAATAGGAAAATGAGGAGAATAACAATTTATCTTTTTTTTTTTTTTTTATATGGCTGCATACAGAATAGTGGTTCTGTTTTTTGTATTATTATTACAGCAGCAATTAAAAGTGCCAGGCAGGGGCCAGTCCCCACTGCATTATGTGCTATTTAAACATAAAGTTCAGCCTCTCTAATAAGTTTACAGTCTCTCTTGCACAGTGCCAGACTTTCCTCCCCTCACAAGCATACTGGCTTCTTGCTATATCATCTTCAAAGGGTGCCCTGAGGATACCCTCAATACCAGGCATTCTCACCATGAAAACCCACAGTCTGTTAACACAGCCTATGCCTGGGGTCCAGGGCAGGCAGGAACCACACAGTCCCACTGTGCCTGACAGCACAGACACACAGCTCACAGACCGCCTGCAAGGCAGACAGACAGGCGCAGGTGAAGGTGGATGGGGGCATCATCTGCAGCCATGACTCCGGAGACCCCCTTCTACAGCCCATAGTTTCAACAGAAGGATGTCTACCTCTAGTTAGAGCTCTGCTGTGGGGAAAGGTGGTGCTCATTGCAATGCTTTACAATCCTTACCCAAGGACCTCGTCACGCAGCTTAACATATCATTTTCTATGGTCTTTTAAGTACAAGTGCACATCTGCAGAAATATTTCTAAAGCTATATGTAAAGTTTAATGTATAGTGCATAAATAACAGATGCACAAGTGCATCTTGAGATGAACAAATTCTGTGAACATATTCATAATTAGAGATTATAACACATTGCAGACTTCAGGAAAGATATTTTCTATGAGGAATTATAGGCATCAATGCATCGCAGAGTGAGGGGCTGGATTTAGATCATGAATCTCTTTTTCCAATTTATAAAGCTGCCAAAGTTGACACAAGAGTAGGTAAATTAATTGATAGGCCTTGTGCTATAAAGGTGTAGGCTTAAAATATAAGCCTCAATATACCACACATCCTGCTGAGCCCAAGCAACGTGAGGCTCCCTATGGGTTAGCCTAACACAGAGATAAGAAGAGTCCTCTGTTTTGGACCATATTGCACAAGGGCTTTGTAGACTTCTCTGCTCTGGGTTTATTCCTGCTGTGGTGCGGTGCCTGACTGATGCTAAAAGCTCATCACAGCTCTGCAGGGGCTCACCACACTTGGACGGTGAGCTCATCTTTGAGACCCCAGCTAATGCCTCTGTACACATAACCGTGGCATGTGGAGGTGCCAGACCTCTCAGAGCTAGTTTTGAATTACTTGAACTAAACTCCATCACACTGCCTGGATCTGCCCTTCTACTGCTTTTGTAGACCGTAAAGCACAAGTACGCATGCTGCAGGTGAAGACAGCATGGGAGAACTTGCATGCTTCTTGCCAGTACTGCACCAGAACTGCAGGTTGAAAGACCGTGTTGGTTTCCAATGGCTTCAACCTGACAGCTTTCATGAACACTGAATCTGCTTTTAAGAAATTGAACCCCTTATGGAATCAAAGCCCCATAACACAGTTCTCTGTTATTTATTCTACATTTAATAATCTCTATGACACACATTGGAGATATAAGAGATGCTCTCACAAACTTTTGAAGATAAACCCATTTCTTTCCCATGAGATTCTACCTGACAGAAGCCATTACTGCAGATTGACTGGGTAGCCAAGACATGCTATAAGACAAGCAGAAGATATTTGAATGATTTATTTGTGGTAAGGCATTTGAGGAACTGTTTGGTCTCTGCAGAAAGCTACCATAATTCCAAACTGAAGCAGTTTTGGGGGGAATAAAATTAAATGTAAAACTTGCCAATTTATTACGTATATTACTTATTAAAACATTGTTGGCTTTTCCACACCTATGAGCCAGATATCACTGGTTTCAAATTAACAAGAAGGAAAAGATAAGGAACATAAAGTGCCCTTGGGAACTTTCCCAGGAGGGGGGGATATTTTTATCACCCAGTGTTTAGCATGAGGCTGACAGCAGATCACACTGAATCAGTTTCAAAGTTCAATGCAAACTCAACAGAAGTACACAGGCAAGAAGTAGGGGAATCCTCCCAGGAATCTAGATTGCAAGAAATACAAACCTAAATCAATGCACCCCTGAAAACCAACAATACTATGGAGACCACTAAGAAACACCGAGCTTTCTTCTACAGCAGCAGAAAAATACTGTGTGACACCTCTCCTAAACAGAGGAACCAGCTGTGTCCTAAAGCTGCTGGTTTGGCGGGGGGCAGGTATTTGTTCCTAAGTCTTTACCTGACTAGATCATAAATCATGAAGCAAAAGATCCCCTCAGCAACCTTCCAGAACAGGGAAGAACTAGCTGAAGGCATGGAAAACTCTTCCCACTGTTTGTGCAAAGATGGAAGGATTGATACCATGACATTTTTCCCTGAGTTTAAAGTGATTAAATAAACCAGGAAACAGCAACAGACAAAACCTAACACCTAAAACACAGATGAATTTTGAATGCCTGTATACAAACTGACCCTCAAATATTTCAAACCAGGTTTTCCTGAGATGATAAATCTGTCACTTTTTCAGACCAAATAAATTTTCCACACTACAGTTACGGAAAGGGAAGAGAGAAAATGCAGAAAGGTGCATGAGCCAGGCTGTGCAGCACAGGCTGCTTACAGATTTAATTGTACTGAACTGCTGTCTCTCTTTATGTCTGCTAGATTTAAACCACCTTACACCACTAACAGATCCAAGTCCACCAAAGCACATCAACATGTGCTGTGCTCTAACTCATTCACATTACTCACACACTTAAAGGAAATCATGTGATCATGTGTTTTCCTGAGCTTCTCACTGCAGAACCAGAAGCAATTTAGAAATGTTTTCACTCTTGAATGAAATTAAGAATTTGGGAGCAGTCAGCAGAGGCTTTTTCTACAAAACCTGCATTTCTTTGTATCTCTGCAACTTGACATTCTGCTGTTTCTGCCATTTACATCTTGTTAATGCTGGGCAGGTGTTTTCCAGTATAGGATTTTCCATTAACAGGATGTCAGAGGGACACACACAGGACAGTGGGATACTTGGAAGCTGCAAGGGACTGGCAGCCTCTCTGAAGCTGCATGAGAAACAACACGATGTCAAACAGAATGTTTTAAGGTTCAGATGTTGCATCACGTATTTGGCTAAATTAAATTTCCCGGCAACTGTTTCCTTAAGCAAACATTTGTTTTCAAACCAATCCCCGTTGTTTTGCTTTTTTTCTTTATTCCCCCCCTCAATGTAATATCTGAATCAGCAGATTTTAAATACTCAATATATCTTTAAATGCCAATGCACAACAAGTATAGCAGGTGTTTAATTGTGGTTTAAATATCCACATTTTTCACATTTTACAATCACAATTAAAATTAAGCAATAACACCAAAGGAGTTCCGGTATGCAGCAATAATACTTACCCATATAGTGAAATTGATAAGGATCCAGATATAATGATGCCCATTGTAGTAACCCTGTGGTGACTGATTGCTATTCTGCTGTTAGCAAACAACCAAGAAATACTTTATTTTTTTCAGAATTATCAATTTGTTTCTAGGGTATGAGAACAATGAAAACCTTAAGGGAGAAAGCAATAGTTAGTGAGGTATTAAAACAGTTCTATAACTAATAAAAACACTAAATCAAGCTAGATATGCAGCAGTGTGTCATTTCTATTTTAATAAAAAAGTACATTATTCTCTCCTCAAAATTACAAAATTTTATTTTTTTTAGTCATTGCCAACATAATCGGAAAGTTAAAAAAATGTCATAAATCTACAGTTTCTGGAACTGTCATTTATGTGATTTTCTACTCTTTAAAAAGACCGAGTATAGCAGATGAATTCATAAAACAATCTTCTTGAAAACTTATTTGCATCATTGCTTAGAATCTTTTTAAGGGGAAGCTTGGGGGATTTCAGACAAAAAAAAAATGTTTGTGTTTCATAACGTCTCCATACATGAGTGAGCTCTGAAACACATTCTTAGGAGCTATAGCTCCTACACATATTGTACTAGGTGGTAAAATAAATCTAATGGTTTCGTGCTTCAGACCAGATCCTGTGATATGGAAAAACCAACAGACAAACTGAGCTCTTCTGATGTGGAGACTTAAGTAATAAAATTCGCTGTTCAAAGAATGACTGATAGTATCATCACAAATTAATGTGCAAAAGAGCATACTCCTTAGCTTCCAAAAAAGCAGAGCAAGAGAGAGGTGATGGTCACATGGCTGGGAATGGTATTTTTATATTTTGGGTGATCTGAAATTCATTGCTTATTAATATTTAACAACTCTGCAACCCAATCCCGTAGTTCTCACTCAAGCAAATTTCCCATAGAGGACTATAACATAGGATACATAGAAAAAAAAATTCAAAGTATAAGTAGGAAATATAGTAAATAACACTACATATTGGTACAGTTCTGGTGAGAAGGGCTAGATGGAAGTGGCACCTGCAGTGAGAGATGGTCATTTACTTCTTAGGAATTGCAGTCCTTCCAGACATGCTGAAACAAGCACATTACAATGCATCAAGCTCAATTTTCCGCTCTGTCAGCTGTACCATCAATAAAATTAACTCTTTGTGTACCTAGAAAAACTGTAGCTTTATGAGAAATTAAACCTTTAGGGAACTACAGTGCCCAATCTTCCTTTTCTTTCTGAAATTTTAAGGGACAAAGTGAATGGAACAGTGAGCAGCACACCACTGCATTCCCTTCCTTCATGTCTGACCTCAATTCTCCTGAACATACAGAGATAGTGTTAATAAACAGCATATGAAAGCAAAAAAGGATCTGGACCTGATCAGCCAAAATGTGGATGCTCAGTCAAATTCATCTTCTTCATCACCATCTTCTTCAAGCTGGTTCCAATGAACCTGTTTCACTCTGTAAAAAAAAAAAAATGCATCGGGGTGGGGGGGCAGAAACTTAATCTGCTTCATCTTATAAAAGAAAAAAACAAACATGAATATGGGAGGTAGAAGCATTCTGACACTGTTAAAAGCGTGTTTTTCTTGACTTAGTTCAAGTCCAGCCTGCCCTTCAGAGCTCCCAGCTTCTTGGATTGGGGTTTTGCAAACATTCCTGAGATGTCAACATTTCATCTAAACCAAGAAAATGTTTACATTTCCAAAGCTCTCATTGAATAGAAAGATGGGTTCTTGCCCAGGTCTAGCAGATTAGCCTGCTCCCATATTAAAGCGTTGGCAAGAAGCTAATGCAGCTTAATTCCCATCCAAAGAAACCCAGCCATTTCTAAATCTGCTCCTTTCCTGTAGATGTACCATCTGGAGAAGGTCATATAGGAGGAGAGAGAATGAATGGGAAGGAACAGGATGCAGAAAGGCTCCCATGCAGAAGACTCTGCATTTACGTGAGAATGCAAACTAAGGAAGTGGTGAGCTACAAGAAAAATGAGGGGGTGAGGAAGAGTTCTCTACTGACGGTTGGCTGACTGATGGCCATTGTATAAATACATTGTAATTAAGAGGCAATTCCCATAATAAAAAGTTTACAGGCTAAATAACTCAAGCACACAAGGGACCGAAGAAATAAAAATGCATTTTATGGATGGGAAACCAAGGTACTTTGCTATCACTGTACTCTGTGTCCTTCTTATCTGACCCGATGAGCCTTTTCTTACAAATGCATTTTTGATGTGCTTAACAAAATGCATTCACTTCATGCAGTTGGCAGACTTAGTTGTTGCATCAAAAATAGTTAATGGCAAGTATCAGCATTTTTGTATTTCTTTCCTTGTGTAAGTATTTAATAACAGGGAAATAGCAAACAACAGCTGTGTAAAAGGAAAGAGCAGTATAAATGAATGCTCATCCTGCATCACAGGGAATGATATAAGCCTGAGATTCAGACTGGGAACTTCCCCCAGATTGCAACCAGATGCTTTGCAAACAGTCAGTTTGCCACACACAAAATGGGTCTTGAGAAACCTGACTGGAATCATTCTCCACATGTACCTTGTCACATAAGGAAATCATGAGTCTACCTGTAAGTAGTAAAGACAGGAAAGCCCTCCTGAATTGGGGGATCTAAGCAAAACAGGAAAACTAAAAAGATACCATCAGGCCTGCATCATGCAGGAGAGCATGCTGAGAATGACTTCAGCTTAACTGGAATCAAACTGCCCCTCATATCTGTGAAGCCAAGGGCATTTGCCCTGCTGGGATTGTCTGACTTGCATTTGCTGGCAGTATCAAACCTCATTTTAGGAGAGATGTGGGTTCTTTTTTTTCTTTTTTTTTTTTCCTAGGCTTCCTTGATCTGATCATGACGCAAAAAAACTAATTACAGCAATTAATACAGAATTAGAATAGTTTCATGCTAACTCTGAGAGTAGCTTTCTAGCAGCAGATTGCCTAGAGATACAGGGTTTGAAGCGAACTCTAAAGCTCTTATTTTCCTGATTACAGCTGTTGAAAAACTAACATGTTGGTCCTCAGAATGAAGGGGAAAGCTGACTATGAAGCCCGTATGAGCATATTATTCTGCAAAGTGCAGCAATACATTAATATAGACAGAGGCTTACAAAGGAACTAGGAAATGTGCTCAGAAGTCAAATCTCGTTGAAGTCTCAGGCTCTTCACTACTTTTCTGTGCTGGAAAATTGTGCCTACCTGGTTATTTCCCTTTAATAACCAGAGAGATAGCTGAATCAAAATGGGAAAACAAGAGAGGGAGATCTAAAGGGAAGGAGTCAGCTGCAAATGTTCTTCAGTGACTTTAAACAACGCTAACAAATCTAACAGATTAGTGCAGGAGAACATAGCACATGGTAACATGACCTCAGATGACTTGCTGTCCTTTTAAATTTTAACATCTAGGTCTATAAAGGAATTAGCATATACACTCTGGACACACATAACTCGTGCTCACTTTTGTACAGCACCAATGAAAAAAGGCAAGAGAAAGAAAGTGTAAACACTTGCCAATGTATTGTTTGCTGGCAATAGCAAACAAACTGAATACCGAACAGTCATGCTTCATCCAACAAGCATAACTGCTAGCCAAATGCGGGCTTACAATTGTTTGGATGAAAAAGAGACTACCATCCATTCACCTCTGCATTAAGGATTTGATGAACTGTGCTGCAGCAAGCTGGGAATCAGTCTTTTGGAAAGAACTGATATGAACACTTACTACAGGATGTGGCAAAGTATATGAACTTCTTACATGCACAGTTTCCAAGAGCAAATAACTATAGACATCACACACAGCATGGTTCATACTGACAGGGAACAATAAAAAAAACACAAAACCCAAAATCCCACACAGCTTCATTGGTGGGAACCATATGTGATCCCTGAAAGACAATAGCTTCTGTTCTCTTTTTGCCTTGCTTTGAGAGACTGGAGACAGCAACTGAACTGACTTCCCTGGCAGCTTGACCCCTTCCTCTGCCTGCTCAGCACAGAGGCATTTCCTCCAACACCTACTCCCCAGATTCTGGATGAAGAAGTGCAGGTTGGTGTGGGTCTTCATTCCCAGCTGAGAAGTGCCTCCCAGGCCATCAGGAAATCTGAGGAGCTTCAAGGTAAGTGCATAGAATTGAATGGGCTTGCACCCTCTTTCTCCAGTTAGTGCAGTTTTAACATGGTGGTAAGCATACTGTCTCAGGTCAAAAGTCCATCCAGGAAGGACTGCAGTGATAGAAGGCAGTTCCTATGAAGAGGATAGTCCATGTGGCACAAAAACGTGGATCAAGCTGGGCAGAGAAAGCTTGAAAGAGCCTCTGCTTCTACAGCCAGTCTAAAAGATAAAGGGTGATATGAAGCTCCTTGCTATAGGTGATAGAATATAGGAGCACACAGTTGGTAGAGGAATAGCCTTTTTTTTGTATATATAGCTATAGGTTGGAGAAGCAACAGCTGCAATATTCTGCCCTTAGTCGTGGTGAAGTATATTTTGGGAAGGGAAAGTGAATCCGGACCACAGGCTGTACTGACCTACTGTGGTACACCAGCAAACTTGGTTTCAGTGTGAAATTCCAATACACACTCAAAACACTCTATAGTTATAGTTTGTAAGGAAATCATCAAGATAGCGTGAAAAACCCTGTAACTGTCAACCTGTCAAAGAGAGACATGTGTCTGCAAAATTCTGAGTGTGCAGCTAGAAAATATATGATACTAAGAAGCCCTCTTAAACAAATAATCATTAATGAAACAAACCTGCTAAAATAATTCCTTTTACATGCACAAATGTTATGGGTTTAATAGATTTTACCATATTAGTGCAGAAATACACTTTCACTTTCTGTTGCTAATCTTGAAGGAACACACATTATCATACTGTATTAATGAATATTACAACTAAGACCGTATTATACTCATTACGAACCTAACAAATAACACATGATCACAAAGCATTACTATGTTAACACTTTCCTGCAGAGATGTGAAATGAATAGCACCTCTGTTTGGATGACTATTAAAAAGAATCTTGCTTACTAAGAAAAGAGAACCTTGGATAATCTTTTCGTTTCACATTGCTTAGAAAATACCTGTTCCAGTGCCTGTAGTGTTACCCAGTTCTGCATGTGAATTAGCTGCAGAATTCTGGATTGGATATTAAGAGAAGATTACCAACATATTTTCCATCCAAGAAAAAAGTCTGTGATAAAACTACTGAGATCCATGATATGTCCCCAGGACTGAATTTGCTTCCATAGATTCATTATAAATACTAATGGAGTCAACGAGTTTTTGCTGGATTTGGAGAACCAGATCGGCACTAGGAGAAAGGTAATTTAAATGTCAAAACACTAAAAGAATGTCTTAGAGATTAACTCCCCACCACATGTTCTCAGAGGCCACATTTATATGCAGTCAATGGTTTAGGGACTAGATCAATATGATTGCGGTTACGTAGTTTGCTCTGTACTTGATCTGATAAACTTTGAGAGACAGAACCTGACTCTAAACCTCCATTCTCTTCACAGCACCCTCCCAGTAATATCTTTGGGTGGGCTGACCTGCCAACCAGTCAGCTACATCTTCACTGGTCAGGTGAAATCCTTTGCAGCCCCCATGCTCCACTTAAATGTCCCAGTTCACACGTTTCAAGTTCCACGGCACTTGTTAACCATCCCTATCTTAAATAGCTGTTGTCATCTCCTTCCTACTTCTAGTATCTCCTTGTCATCTCTATCCTTTCTTTTTGCTCCTCCCTCTCTTTTTCTGTGAACATACATAACCATATCCACACACTCTAAATAATATCAGTGGTTGGTGGTGACCTTGTGTTGACAGCATAACTCACAGTTTTGCTCTTTTTCCCACCTGGCAGCAGGAATCAGAGGAAATACTCTTTCTTCACCCCAAATGCTTATCTTTATTGGCTCCATTATCATCTCAGAACAACAGAACGCACATGGCTCCTGCTGTACCTTCCTGACTTTTCTGCTTACAAACCAGTTTTGGTGCTACTCTTTTGCCCTACTTTTAACATGTTACATTCTTCCCCTGTATCCTCTCCAAATCCAATCAGTGGGTTTCAGAGTCAGTGAGCCTCCACTCAATTGCTTTCCAACTAGCTTTAAAGAAGCAAACAACAAAGGAAGAGAAAACCATAAACAGGGTAAAGGATGCAAAATGACGTTTTCCTGTATTTGGATAAGTTAGGTATATTTCCCAAGCATATATCATTTAAGGTGCTATTTGGGAAAATGTCAGGACTGCAGAAACTGGAGAGTATTTGTGCAACATCTCTGGGAATGATTAGACTGGAGCAAGAATCAACATTAGGGCAGCACAGGGATAACAATGTATCTTACCTCAAGCCCACACATGGCAGACATCTCATACAGATATCCTACTGATAATGACCCATCAAAGAAAGATCACAAAAGTTACTTAAAGTTACTGTTAATATCATGACAAGCATGCTAAGGCATGGTTTTAAAAGCATTTCTAGGCAGTGACACAGTTGGTATTTTTGTCAGTGGCAGTAGCTCTAGGTAGGTCAGGTTGAATTGGAACCCAAGGTGAATTAGGTCCCAGCATTTTGGAAACTCTGTTCTTCTCTTGGTAGTATAAAATATGCTGTATGATACAGGATTGTCATCAGTGCACTGTTTCTCTGCTTCTCTGACATTATTACAAGTATCTGATGACATCTCAAGTGAGTATTCCTGCATCTGTCACACTAGGAGAAGCTTTTCAGCCATAGCTGATCACAGATTAAAGGTCTTTTCTGTTTCCAGTTTACTTTCTTTCCAAGTGTTTCTTATTGTTACTATAAGGTGTGGGTGCCACAGTGAGTGATGCTACTCAGTAAAAAGAGCTAACAGGAGATTTTGCCTGAAGAAAATACATCAATCTTGGTAGTAGTATGCAAGCTACTTATCCCCACCTGGCATATCTGCCCTAGTCTGTTTTATTCTGATATTTTAATCTCCTTAAAACAAGCCACTGCTGGCTTTTTTTCAAGACATGGAGAATAAGGAGCCCTAAAAAGCTTTTTTTTTTGCTTTCTAAATGTTCCTGTCCTGCACCCTCTCTAACACACTGCTATCTGCTGTGCCTAGGCTATAGAAGAAACAAATGAAATAAAGCCTACTTTCAAAATCTGGAGCTTTCTCTTAAATTGTAGAATGTTTCTGAAGCATCTTTCACAAGGAGTACAGATATTTGAAATGCCATAGGAGTATACCGATGTGATGTGAGTCACCTGGTGCAGCTACAATGTCTCAAGTCTTTGATGAAGTGATGAAGTCAGCAATGCCAGGCTGGATTGCTGATCCAGCTGTAGTCCTACCCATATTGGCATCATCCATATCACTGTACCTTACTACTCATATCAGAATAATGTAGTTCCACAACCCTGTCCATGAAAAAAGAAGACAAGAAAGCAAAGGTAAGTTCAGAAAAAAATCAGAATAAATAATAAACCAAGCTATCTGGAATGTAAAAAGGGAAAAACTAACAGCCAGAAATGATTTATTAAGAATAAATCATGTCAGGACAGTCTAGTTTCATTCTGTGAAAGGCAAACAGTGCATGTGGATAGGAAAAACTAGTCAGTGCTCTGTGCATTGACTTTAATAAAAATTTGACAAACTTTAATAGGGCTTCCTCATAGGCAAACTAATCAAAGACACCCTGCAAAATTACTGCAAAGTGGTTGCAAAACTGTCCAAAAAACTTCACTCAGGACAATCATAGCCAGTGCTAATTTTTCTTACAGTGGAGGAGAGAGGCCTCACAGGGAGCTGGTCTGAACCCAATAATTTCATCCTTCTAGTAATACTTTGAAACCTGAATACTTTCATGACCTTCTAGTCATACCAACCTAACACCTGTTGCAAGCACATTATAAAAGCACTAGAATTCCAAAACTTGCTTAGAAACTGGAGAAATTTCATGAAGCATCTTTCTTGAAAGACATCATGATGAAGACACACAAGAAGATGAAAGAAGTCAAGACGAAGACACACAAGAAGACAATCATCTGCACCTACAGAGATGCAAACAGAGGAGAAACAGCTGATAGCAACTTTTCAGAGAACGGTTCATAGGCTGTATCACATCACAAAGTAAACCAAGTAAAAAATTCTGTGTTGCTGTGAAAAAGTCAACAAATATAGTAGCATGTATAAGTGGAAACAGGTTTCTACATGTCAATGTAAAGGACTTGACGCAGTCCTGCTGCTCTACTGATGCCTGGTAAGAAAGACTGCAAGAATTTGGAATATTTATATATGGAAGAAAATAAGCAGATGTGAGCCAGAGTAAGAAGCTTCAGGTATATGGAAGGGTGTTGTAACGAAGAATAAATGAAGGTGCATATGACATAAAATAACAGGATTAAAATGCAATAAGATATATTCAAGCCAGATATAAAGAAAAACTCTATCTTGGTAAAGATAGCTGATGACTGAAATTAAGGGCTAGGGAGGCTGTAGAGGCTCCACCATTGCAAGTCTTCACAAAGAAGTTTAGAAAAACGTCTGTCAAGAATTGCGTGTCGGTAGACTTCTTGATGGTTCTGTCCACCCCACTTTGTACTTCTGCATTTCAAAACGAAGTATCACTACACTCAAGCCAGCTCTTGTTAGTGACACTGTTTGGGAAACATTGCTGCAGAGTTATAGATGTGACTTAGGAAGCAGTCACACTATAGACTCCATGAAGTTTATGAGGGTATGAACCCTTGGGATGTGGTGGAATGCATCTGGACAGCTTAGCTCTGCTTCATCCTCTTTGCCTGAAAATCACGTCTGCTTCTCAAATGTAGCAAAGCTGTTCAGGAAAACTAAGGCCTGAGAAGATGCGACTGCTACATATAGAAAGAGGAGATGAGAATTATTCTGGGTCTCCCAGAATCAATGCGATTTGTGTGAATAGATCAATACATGTGAAATTCTATCCAAAACTTCAAGCACTAAGACATGAAACATGTTCTAGGAAATGCACTTGTACAGTATGTGAGTTATCACAATTTTATTTACTCCATACTAGAGTGCTAAGTGTGGGTATTGTGGCAGTAAAAAATGCCACATTTAGTGTGTAATTCCATTCCTAGGTGTGTCAATTTTCTAGATTACACATCTCCAGACTAGCTGGAATTCAGTTCAGTTCTGTTTATGTTGAATGGTGCTTTACTACACATTCTGTCCCATTACAGATCCCTTTGTGCTTACAGAGCAAGATAATGGGATTATGTTATGGTCTGGTACAGTAACTTTTGACATTAATAGATTTTTTTCTAAAAATGCATAAACTATGAAAGAGATTGCAGTAAGAAAACTACTTCTTATAGCTACAAACCCTCAGCAAGCTAACAGTATAGTCATTAACTGCTGCAGTAATTCTACAAGTAAAATAAAATACAAAAATACAGAATAGAAGCTTTGATTTTAAGATCCACCTCATTGACTATCTAATTCATTCCTAATGACATAATCATTGGTGAACAGTAAGTGCAATTCAGAAGGTCAGAATTCTAAAATTAGTCACTACATTTTATAACCAAAGTGCTGCTTTACTTCCAGTTTCTGTTCTTTATTATCAGAAAGAAAGAAGAAAGCATGACCTGTTCTAAACATGGTGATAGAAGGCATTTGTACAGACTGAACATTCATAATTCAGTTCTGGCTATGAATTATCCCTAAATGAAAATATTTTTTTGTCCCTGTCCTAAAAATATGTAAACAGAAATAAAGCCAAGCCATAGAAAGATTAATTACTGCATTGTCTTCCTCATGGAAAATAAGATCTGGATAATCTACTGCATTATTTGTGCTAAATAATCAATATTTTATGCTCTTACCATATTTAATTTTGTAAGTTCGTTGAAATACACTTTTTGAGAAATTCTATTGCAATACTGTGAGCATAACTCATGGTCATATTCAGGTGAATTAATGATCCCCCGAAATACACCAAGCATAGGAAGTCATATATCATCTGCATCTATTTCTCTTATTCATTACCTAATCTTTCAAACCCAAGATCTCTCTGCAGCTCCTTCTGAATTTAAACAGAGCATGTTTTAGTGGCCTTTTTCATAGCAAGTGCAAAAATCTGTACATTTCCTGTATCACAGACCATTGAGGAAAGCCAGCATTAAAACTTTAAAACAGTTTGCCATGTTTAGGCTTGATGCCTTAATATAACCAGTTGAATACCTGCATATACCAGAATAGTTGCTAAAAGGCACATAAAACTAATTGCTAAACTGCCATTGAAAGAATGAACCGTGAATGGTGCCAGGTCCTGCATTATAAGACATAGTTGCACAATACACAGCACCTTTCCTCCCTTCAAGCCACTAAGTAGGGCCTTTGTCCATACCAACTCTGGTTGCATTGCAGGTTTCCTTTGAATTCAACAAGAGATCTGGTGAGGAAGTAATGCAATGAAGAACATATTCACATTTTAGTAGTTTTCAAAGAAATTTTGATCAAAGTCTAAGCAATTTTTTTTCATATTTGTTTAATCATAGAATCATAGAATAGCTAGGGTTGGAAAGGACCTTAAAGTCATCTAGTTCCAACCTTTCTGTGATAGGTAAGGATGCTTCACAGTAGACTATGCTACCCAAGACTGTCCAACCTGGCCTTGAACACTGCCATGGATAGAGCACTCAACTCATTCAGGCAACTCATTTCAGTGCCTCACCACCCAAAGTTTGCAAATGCGTCTTCACAGCTATTTAAAGTCAGAGTTGCAAAATGTGTACCTTTAAATGGCTGTTCACCGGAGATACACCTTTGGTACCAATGAATGACAGGTAAAAAAGGGTACAAATTAAATACAACAGCAAACTTCTATTGGAAGATCCAATTATTTCCCTATTTAGGGAAAATTTTGATAATATTTTGATAATAAATGTTTTTCATATCAAAAAATTCTTTCGATAAAAAATTTTGATAATAAATTTTTCTCCTTTGGACTGACTAAATACAAAGAATCCCTTGAGGCAATCTTAAGATCCTAGTTCAGAAAAGGTTTCATACGCAAGCTTAGCTGTAAACAGGTGACCAAGTTTCATTAAAGTCATCAGGATGTAACAACCCACTCAAGTCAGTGATCTGCCAAGTGTTTTTCTCAGTCATGCTGGCTTGATGAATCAGCTTTCAGCACCAGCAGCCTGGGTCCAGGTCGATGTCTTTGAAACCTGGTAGAAGTTTTATCACCCTGAAAGGAATAAAAAGCATCACCTTATGTCATCCTTTGCCTCTGATGAAGTTAAGCTGAGTATACATTAGACATCTTTTTTTTCTGTAAATATATTGCTTATTTTTGCATTATGTTCAACCAAAGAATAACTTTGTCTTTTAAAGTAGCATCATTTTGCAAATGTCACTGTAATTTTCCCCAAAGTATCATCCATTAGTTATAAAAGGTACAAACGAAAAGAATGTTAAAATTGGCATGGGGGCAGAGGAATAAGGAATAATGCACTAATAGTCTAGGTGGTGGTTGGATTTTTCACTAGCTTTCAAGAGAAAAGGGGCTACAGAGAGAGGCGATAACCTGAACCTCTTGTACATTTTCGCATGTGAAGATAAAAAGGACAAAAATATTAGGAGGTATGAAAGCATTTCTAAGGCAGGAATTACAGACAAGGACCTACTGCAGTACATAAATGTGCAAATGTATACATATATATATATGTATATAAATTCACATCTATATGTACTTAAATGGAAAAGGAGAGTGAGACAGCTCAGCAGTTAGGACCGTGTGTATCTTATTGTCTCAAATGGTGTTTTATGTACTGGGAACAGTTATGGATCACTTCAGGTGGTCCGTAAGACCAAATATGACTGAACTATATGTGCAAATCAGAGCTTGAAATTAGGAAACCCAGAACAGGTTTCAGTAATATTAGGTTTGCAACTGAATTTTTTGACTACCTGACTGGGCTTTGGATTTTTTTCATGGCCTCCTAAGTTTTCATGAAAAAACTGAACACCATTTTTTTATCCACTTTCATCAATCAATTAATGGTTAAAAAGTATCTTGACCAGCATTAGTCACAGTTACGTGCGCCACTTGGTTGTCACCAAGTTAAAAATGTTTTAGACATTCCTTGTGAAAATAGTCTTTAAATTCTCATTACCAAGACACTGATTTTAAATTTTAAGTGAATTTTCTTATTTTGACATCCAAATGGCTTGCATACATTCATTATTCTCTGTTTTCATTCTTATGGTGCGCACATACATTTATACGAATAGCATTCAGTTCAAAAACAAAGCTAAAGCTTCCTCTTTCCATTCTGCCCTTGACCACAAAATTGTGAAAGATTATAAAGCACTGGAAAAAATTGTCACCAAACAGCAGATAATCTCAGGGAAGAGACCTTCTGCTTCAGCTTACTGCTGCATTGATGCAAACGATTGATTTCTACCTATGACTGCACCACCTTTTAGCTCAATACTTTAATAATCAAGTTATCAGCTATTCTGGTTATTGTCTCTTAAACTGAATTATTTTGGCCTCACCAGGTAGATAAAAAGTGGGGAATTAGATCGCAAGGAGGTTTACAGGACAGACAAAACATGTTCCATCCCACTCTACTTTAGGATCCAATACCTGAAAAATGTAAGACACATATCCTGTACTTTCTCACATGCTGCATTCTTCTAAACATCAGTATCGGTTTGGCCCAAGTTTAACTCTGCAGTGTAATATAACTCCAGTGCTATAGAGGAGCAAGATAATACACATACATTAAGACAGAGCAGAGAATCTATGGGAAAGAGGATGATAATTAGAAAGACTCGGGACCTTTTATTTTGGTCAAAAATCTTCTTTTAATCTATGCAGATCTTACTATCTTCCATGTACTTTAAATAGTCTAACATGAAGTAAAAAAGTTCATGCTTAAGCAAGTTTATAGGGTCTATAAAGTGTGACATGTGAGTATAACAAAATCCAAAGTCTTGGATTCATATCTCACTTTGTAGTCCCTGCCTGAAGATAATTTCTCATTCAACCATGGGCTTTTTTGCATTTTTTAAAAAAAGAGATTTCCAAATTTGAGGGTACAGTTAATTTGAATTTGCCTTACTGAATAGCCATGATTTTACATATTGCCAGTTTTCAAGTATGCAAAATTAGGCATGCAAGTTTGCTCAAAGCAGTTTAAGCAGTGGTTCCTTCTATATTTAAGCATCTTCTTGCCCCTCCTTAATGTGTAGAAAAAAAGTGAATACATCTTTTTATAATGGGTGATATTTATACATATAATGATATATGGTATATACTACATATTATTGCTATTCTATCTAATTGCTATTCAGCCAGAACTTGGACACGGTCCGTCAAGTCTGACAAAACTATGCTCTTCTCATAACTGTATTGTAACAAAAGATTTTGTTCCTGCTGTTTTATTTAGACAGTTGGATTTTGTTGGTAGGTTTGGGGAGTTTGATGACAGAATTGACTGGGAGGGGATTTCTTCGTCTCTTGTCTTGCTTCATCAATCAAATATTTCAACTCTGAGAAGCAACCTGTGGATGCTGAAGCTCTTGTTACTGTTTTAACAAGTAACATATCTGCATTTGAATGAAAGACAAAGTAAGAAGTAACCTACTTTTAATCATCATAACAAACATCAAAGAGCAAGAAAAGCAGGATCCAACCTGTTCAGGATCTTGTAGTATCTTCCCTTTTATAGCTTCAAACATGAAAATAAATTAATGAAAAATACTTTCTTGGCTATCTCTAACATACTTGGGATTAATTCCCCTCTGCAAGCGTGTCTTCATCAACTATAGATGAAAATTAGACATCACTTAGGACACTAAAGATAATTAAGATGAAGACTGCAATATAGGGACAGAGAAAAACAGTGGGTCAGGGCACATCAGTAAAAAAAGTCTCTTCATATTTGAAGTTAGCCTGGTAGAAACAGTTTCTTTAGAAGAGTATGGGTAGAAGACTGGCAGACTGGTGCAACTTATCTTGAGACACCATATTACTATCCTAAGATGCTGCATGATACAGCCAAGATTCACAGAACAATAATACAATACATTTTCTTTCTACTTGAAGCTGTTTGTCATTTTCCACACTGTTTCAGGTGGAATTACTCTTAAAAAAAAACATTACTTTCTAAAATATTTCTCAGCTAAAAGCATCATCAAGTCTTTTTCACAACTTGTTAATGGAATGAAAACCAGTTAGAAGTTGTGTTCTAGGTACTGTAATGGGTGCTTACTGATACATTCACTGAATCCATCAGTGGCACTTTGCAGACATCTAGCAAGCCTATTTGCTTCATAAATCATTGAAATGCATAAAGACCTTTTGCATAACCCAGAAATATTCTTAAGTGTTTAACATCAATAATAATGAAAACTGGCACCACAACAACTTAAGCAATGTAAAATATGGCATTGTAGGGTTCAGCCTGACTTTCATTGAAGGATTTCTAAAAATAAGTGTACATCATCAACAGTGACAGCTTGCTTACTGACTCGACACAGTGGGAAACCTATTGCTCTAGAGGACTATGTTCTGCCTCATTATTTAATACAGACATCACAGCCATGCTGTTCTGTTTTCAGTTCTTAAATTCATGATGCAAAGGAACCTGCACCTCAGTACGTCTGCCTTAGAGAGTGAGAATAATTCTGAGTTGTTAGATCTGCACTACTGATAGCGTACTATCAGCATATTAGTGCCAAGTTACATAATTTATTGTGAGAGTTAGAAACATTTGATAGTCTTTCTGAAACCTCAGATGCTGGAATCAAGAGATTGTATGAGAACATCTGTTTCCACTTTCTAAGCGTGCACACTTCTAGCCCTCAGTATGTGAAGAAAAGCTCTAGCCCCTGAACAAAATACACTGTAAAGGCTGTGAACCCAGAGACACATGGAAATAACTGGAAATATAATTTTTAAAAATACTTTTAGTCATATTTTTGAAAGTTCAAAGTTCACATTACTGCAGTACTAGTATTTTACACTTGAAATAAATCATCAAGAAGCCTATGAACACGAAGAAAAATGAAGAGAAATTTAAGAGAATGAAAGACAGTGAGAAAAAGGGAGACAGTGGGGAAGTGGGAGGAAGAAGAGATGGGGACAGACAACAGACAACAATCTGGGTCAAGTGTTAGGGCTAAGAATAGGCAGAAAAGACCTTGTGAAGGAAGAGTCAGACCTGGCAGTATATGTGGAGAGCTACTCATGCAGAGTTAGGCAAAATGATGATGGTCAAAAGTGAAGCAACGCTGAGTACAGAAAAACTTCTACTGGTGACCAATGATAGATTACCTCATTATGTTACTATATACATTTTTTGCAGTTGTACTGTAAGAAGAGATCTTCCCAGTGTTGTCTCCACTCATGGGTCCATCTACACATCCCAACTGAAAACTCATCCCAACTGAAAACTCTATCCAACACCTGACTAATCCTGTCGATTGCAAAAGCTACATGAAGACTGCTGCACATGGTGTACCCAAGGATATCTATGACTCTTAAGGTAGTCCCATACTTCCTATGGGAATGTACTAGGTTGCTCAAAAGGAAATAACTTGCTGTAGCTACTGCTTCATTTGTCACAGAGGCTGTAAGATCTGCAGCAAATGAGTCAGTGCATTGCAAAAATGTAAAGAACAGTCTCATGGCTAAGGTAGCAAATGACCATATCACCACACTGACTGCAAAATTCTTGTGGCCAGTATTGTGCTGGGGATCCCTCTCCTTTTCAAGGTATCTGCTTGAGAGTCTGAGTTCCTCTACAGAAATACTGAATGTCTCTTGGCAACTTTTTCAAAGCACAGTTCATTTAAGAGGCATTGGAGGTTTGGGGAAGAAAAGGGACCAAAAACTGTCTCCTAAATTTGCATGTAATTAGGATAATCAAGGGAGGCTTCTTGAAGATTTAAGTATAAAATATTACTACTGCAGCAATGTTACAGTGAAAATACTTTGGTTTAGAAAGGTCAGAATACTTTCTTCAGTCACTCTGACTTCTTGTTCCAAAATTGTATTCTTCATTTAAAAAGATGGCTGAGCAAATGTATCAAATAACAGCAAAATGAAAGCCAGGTCACTGTGGCCACACAGAAGGAAGCTGTGGTAGTGAAAAAGAAAAGAAAAAAAAAAAAGAAAAAAGTTCTATTTAAATCAGTTTTCCCCTATTTGTTCATTTCTTTATTTTTTCTAGTCAGAAACCTCACAAAAAAAACCAGCTTATTTCCTGAGCTGTTTTTCTTTGTGTTTAAAATGGCAAACTTGCGTCAGCGGAAGACATACCTTGAACATGTAAAGCAGCAGGTAATTCCAAGTGCTAGCCCAAACTAGCTGCTATAGACTAAGCACCCAAAATTAGTGGGTAATTTTGGCATCTTTTTTTTTCTGTGTCAGAGCTCTGTATGCATAGTGGGAATCTCAGGATTGACATTTTCCATGAAATATCATTTCCATGGAAAGATAATGTAATTAATGTTTGTACAGTACTTATACTAGAATGAGGAGCATCACAGAAATGCTATATCTTGAGAAAGATGCTCAAAGAGTGCAGTGAATCAAGCATGAGTTATACACAGAGGAATGGAGGGAAGACTTGATGCTGAATATCTACTCACTAGATAACTACTTTCCATTCTGTTCACTAAGACTGGAATCCTGGTGGGGAAAAAAGTCATATATGCTCATGTATTCAAAATTATCATTGTGGAAGCACACACTCGGGCCATATTAAACATGCCAAGACAACCACACAGCCAATATCACTTTTTTCTTAAGCTTTGCACGCCTAACTTCAAAATCTTGGTGATATCTTAGTAATCTATTTTTAAGTAATTTAAAGAAAATAAGTACTGCTTGATAGCAGTGCTATGTAGGGCAAAGGTCAAATTACATTGTCATCTTTTCACAAGGATGTAATCATTAGAAAAACTCCTAGCCATACAAATAATCCTCTGAATAATCTTCTGAAAGGAAGGCTGACATGTACTGAACTAAGCTATCCATATCAAACATCAAAAAAGTCCAGATACTTGCAGGCACGCTCCATGTAGCTGAAAGCAGGACAGTATCCAAAGGTACAAGATAAAGCCAAAGCTGCTATTTGGAGTATCCTGGAAGAAAATGCTAAAAATAAATGCAAACAATGGGAAAATATGAAAAGGTGAGACTTTAACAAAAAATAGCTGAGTGAATACAGCAGTTTCTTTCCTTTTCTTTTCTTGTCTTTATAAAACACTGCCAGCATCTCTCCACTTAAGGATATTTTAGCAAAATTGTACTCACCCCACTGCAATTACTGTACATTGATGGTAAAGATGTTTATGCTGTGGCTAAACCTGAATAAATAACTGGAAATTGCTATGCCACATACGCGACTGACAGCAAAAATGAGGAAGGGGTTATATATGGGACCTTTGCTTAAAAATACAGTAACACAAAATCTGGCAATCTCTTCAGGGTGTGAAATACGTTCCTGTAAGGTAAGGACGGAAAGTTTCCAATTTTTAATTGCTCAATATTTACTATTCTGCTAGCTCTTTCAATGGGACATATGTAAATTGGCAGCATGTACAAGCTTTTGTCAAGCTTTTCTCAGCATCTTAGTAAGCGATAAGAGCTTGGATAATGGGAATAATCTGTGTAAGGGAAAAAAATTAAAAGAAACTTCCAGAAAATATTTTATGTGTAACCAACTCTAAAAGCTTTAGAGGTGAGCAGACTATGCTGCCAAGTGATCCCACAACACTGTATTTTTCCCTGAACAACAGTGTCTGACGTTAACTATGGGACAAAATTAAGCACAGATACAAACATGCTTCTAGAATTACTCATGTTGTTTGTCTCATAGGGTCTCCATTCACTTTCATGCCATTCCCTCTCAATTTCACCATGCTGTTTTAGATTTTTTGGTATTCTCTCAGTTATCTATACTCAGTGTACCATCTTTGCAATCATATCCATCCTTTTCTCTGTTTCATTAGTTATTTGAAAAGATGAAAGTAACTGCACTTTGTATTTCAGGGGCCTTCAGAAAAATAGAAAAGCATTTGTAAATAACCATTGTGCTACCGCATAAGAGATGTAGCCATGGAGGCCAGGAGATGCCATCCTTCCAAACTTCTGTGACAGGCAGTGAAGTGATACTTCCCTATTCACAAAGACAGATACAATCTTTTGATGGCAGTGTACTCAGCCTGGAGAAGAGAAGGCTGCATGGAGACCTCAAGCAGCCTTCCAGTATCTGAAGGGGGGCTACAGAGATGCTGGGGATGGACTATTCATGAGGGACTGTAGTGATAGGACAAGGAGTAACAGGTTAAAACGGGGGGCGATGTTTAAACGGGGGATGTTTAGATTGGCTATAAGGAAGAAGTTCTTTACTGTGAGGGTGGTGAGGCATCGGAATGGGTTGCCCAGGGAAGTTGTGAATGCTCCGTTGCTGGCGCTGTTGAAGGCCAGGTTGGACAGAGCCTTGGGTGATATGGTTTAATGTGAAGTGTCCTTGCCCATGGCAGGGTGGTTGGAACTAGATGATCTTAAGGTCCTTTCCAACCCTAACTATTCTATGATTCTATGATTCTATGCTGCATGAGGGGCAGGATCACTCCTCAGCCCCTGCTCAGCTTTGGCAGCCTGCTGAACTATAAACATTTTGCCCTCCAAAACCCAAGAGTAGTACCTGGCACGATTTTTCTTGAAAAAGGTGTAACTCTGCTTTAGTCCTACTTCAAATAACCAGCATAAACTTTAAAATGAAGAAGGACTAAAACCAAAGAAGTTAGTCTATGGCAGTTTCATTTCACTTTGAAACTTACTTAATTTTCTTATTTTCTTGGAAAAAGAATCTTGTTAAACCACAAGGACATTTGACCACAAAATAAGTTATACTTAGCTAATGCCAGGCTAATGATGAACATGAGCAAAATATTTGTGGTTGACTGATAAAAATATGATTGCATTGATGTTAATGCTGCATTAACCTTATAAAATAGCTGATTCTGGGCAGGTAGAGTTTTTGAGTGATGAGTGCTTACACTCCCATTTGAAATCTAATTTCATGCTAGGAGGTGTTCTCTGAACTTAGTATTCTGTTCACTTATTTAAAATTAAGGTCCCTCAGCAAAGGATCTTAAGTAAAAGATCCTCTCATTGATAAAAGAATAACTCAGGAGTAAAAAATGCTAGAGAGTAAACAGATGGATGCTTAGTGCAGAGGGCCACTGCCAGCAGAGCACTGTAGAGCTACATATTCTTAAGGGTTATGCAACATGAAGGAAGAAATAAGATGATATAGAATCATAGAATAGTTAGGGTTGGAAAGGACCTTAGGATCATCTAGTTCCAACTCCCCTGCCATGAGCAGGGACACCTCACACTAAACCATGTCACCCAAGGCTTCAACCAACCTGGCCTTGAACACTGCCACAGATGGAGCATTCACTACCTCCCTGGACAACCCATTCCAGTACCTCACCACCCTCACAGTAAAGAATTTCTTCCTTATATCAAGTCTAAACCTCTGTTGTTTAAGTTTCAACCCATTACCCTTGTCCTATCACTACAGTCCCTAATGAATAGTCCCTCACCAGCATCCCTGTAGTCCCCCTTCAGATCCTGGAAGGCTGCTATGAGGTCTCCATGCAGCCTTCTCTTCTCCAGGCTGAACAGCCCCAACTTTCTCAGCCTGTCTTCATATGGGAGGTGCTCCAGTCCCCTGATCATCCTCATGGCCTCCTCTGGACTTGTTCTAACAGCACCATGTCCTTTTTATGTTGAGGACACCAGAACTGCGCACAATACTCCAGGTGAGGTCTCAGGAGAGCAGAGTAGAGGGGCAGGATCATCTCCTTCGACCTGCTAATCACGTTCCTTTTGATGCAGCCCAGAATACGGTTGGCTCTCTGGGCTGTGAGTGCACACTGCTGGCTCATGTTCATTTTCTCATTGACTAACACCCCCAAGTCCTTCTCCGCAGGACTACCATGAATTTCCTTTTTGCCCAACCTGTAGCTGTGCCTGGGATTGCTCCCACCCAGGTGTAGGACCTTGCACTTGGCATGGTTAAACTTCATGAGGTTGGCATCAGCCCACCTCACAAGCATGTCAAGGTCCCTCTGGATGGCATTCCTTCCCTCTAGCGTATCAACAGAACCACACAGCTTGGTGTCATCGGCAAACTTGCTGAGGGTGCACTCAATTCAGTTGTCCCTGTCAGCGACAAAAATATTAAACAAGACCGGTCCCAGCACCGATCCCTGGGGGACACCACTCGTTACTGGTCTCCAGCTGGACATTGAACTGTTGACCACAACTCTTTGAGTGCGACCATCCAGCCAGTTCTTTATCCACCGAGTGGTCCACCTATCAAATTGATGACACTTCAATTTAGAGACAAGGATGTCATGTGGGACAGTGTTGAACGCTTTGCACAAGTCCAGGTAGATGACGTCAACTGCTCCACCCCTGTCCATCACTTTTGTAGCCCCGTCATAGAAGCCCACCAAATTGGTCAAGCAGGATTTCCCCCTAGTAAAGCCATGCTGGCTGTCACCAAGCACCCTGTTGTTTTTCACGTGCTCTAGCATGCCTTCCAGGAGAATCTGCTCCAAGATTTTGCCAGGCACAGAGGTGAGACTGACTGGTCTGTAATTCTCCACGTCATCCATTTTACCCTTCTTGAAAATGGGGGTTATATTTCCCTTTTTCCAGTCATCAGGAACTTCACCTGACTGCCATGATTTTTCAAATATGATGGCCAGTGGCTTAGCAACTTCATTCACCAGCTCCTTCAGGACCTGCGGATGGATTTCATCAGGGCCCATGGACTTGTGTACATTCAGGTTCTTAAGATGGTCTCGAACCAGATCCTCATGTACAGTGGGCCCAAGGTCTAGGTTTTCACAGTCCCTGCGTCCGCCTTCCAAGACTCGGGTGCTGCGGTCAGAGCCTTTGCCAGTGAAGACCGAGGCAAAGAAGCCATTCAGAACCTCAGCCTTCTCCGAGTCCTGTGTAGCCAGTTCTCCCGAAAGTTTCCGGAGGGGGCCTACATTGTCCTTAGTCTGTTTTTTAGCCGCTACATACTTATAAAATCCCTTCCTATTATCTTTAACATCCCTTGCCAAATTTAGCTCCAATTGGGCCTTAGCTTTCCTAACTTGCTCCCTAACTACCCTGACAACATCCCTGTATTCATCCCAGTCCACCTGTCCTTGTTTCCACCTTTTATAAGCCTCTTTTTTCTTGTGAATTTTTCTCAGCAGCTCCTTATCCATCCAAGGGGGTCTCCTGGCCCTCCTGCTGCACTTCCTTCTGGTCAGGATGCAACACTCCTGAGCTTGTAGCAGGTGATCCTTGAATATTAACCAACAGTCTTGGGTCCCCTTGCCTTCTAGGGCTATATCCCATGGAACCTTGCTAAACAGGTTCCTGAAGAGCCCAAAGTCTGCTCTCTTGAAGTCCAGGGCAGTGAGCTTACTGCACGCTCTTCTCACTGTCTTGAGGACCTCAAATTCGACCATCTCATGATCACTGCATCCAAGACTTCCCTGGAGCATCACATTTCCAACAAGCCCTTCCCTGTTGGTGAGCATGAGGTCAAGCAGGGCACCTCTCGTCATCGGCTCCTTTATTGCTTGCAGAAGGAAGTTGTCTTCCACACAATCGAGAAACCTCCTGGATTGCTTGTGCCGGGCTGTACCGTTGCCCCAACAGATGTCAGGGTGGTTGAAGTCCCCCATGAGAATAAGGGCCTGTGAACGTGAGGCTTTTCCTATTTGTCTGTAGAGTTCTTCATCCACAGGTTCCTCTTGATCAGGCGGTCTGTAACATATCCCCACAGTAATGATGACACTAAGCCAGTCCAAGAACTGACAGTGGCACTGCAAAAACAACTGGGTATTAAAATGGCAGACAAAATTCAACAAAGATCTATAGAAATGGAGGGAAAAGTAAAATTTTATATATAAAATGCTTACTGCTGTTAAGGAACAAGATGCTGGGATTCTACAAGGTCTATAAAATATACTTGTATTGAAGGGACTGAAGCATCTCTTCTGAAAGGAAAGGCTGAGAGAGCTGGGACTGTTCAGCCTAAAGAAGAGAAACATCTGAAGGGAGGGTACAAAGAGGAGAGAGCCAGGCTTTGTTTAGTGGTGCCCAGTGACAAGACCAGGGACAGTGGACATGGCAGGGAAACGTGGAAAGCTCCATAAGAACATCAGGAAATACTTTTTCAGTACCTGACAGAGCACTGGCACAGATCTCCTAAGGACATTGTGGAGACTTCATTCTTGGAGATATTTAAAAGCTGTCTGGACACAGTCTTGGGCAGCCTGCTCTTGCTGGCCCTGCTTGAGCAGGGGGTTGGACCAGATAACCCCCAGAGGTGTATTCCAACCTCAACTGCTATGTGATTTTGCGATTCTGTGATCCTGTTTTGGCTTCTGACTTGTTTCCTATGAAAGGCTAATTAAAGACCAAAAGTGCCTCTATACCTATGCATGTACAGACACAGACTTTTATTATGACCGTTGTTCCCAAATGATAAATAGGGATAGACCTGTCAAATGGGAAAATACTCGGGATATTGATCCAACAGATTATTAGATTTGCAAGAGAGCTGCCTGTAACTAAACACCTATTTAATGGTTATGCCAATCAGAGCAATAATGATTACACTGTCAGTGTAAGACTGTAAAGACAGAGATTTGTGTAAAGACAGAGGTTTGTGCAAATTCTTCCTTTCCTAATAATTTTCTGATAAATTACCTTTATAGACAAGATGTCATGAATTATTGATATTTAGTCCCCTGTTATGAATTAATCTGAATTATTAATTGAGGAATTAAAATACATATGCACGTAATAGCAAGTCAGCTGAAGGACTAGGTTTTTTCTGTGCAGGCTCAGAAAGCTATCATTGCAAGAGCTGGTACTGAAAGTGTCCTGGAAGAGCTACTCTTTGGAATCGAAATGGCAAAGTAATTTATTTCATAAAACATTTGCTTTCTTGTCTCAGCATGAAATAAATGTACTCAATAATAGATCTGAAGTATTTTGCTCAATTATTCTTGGGAAGGAGGAAACAGTGTCTCTGGGCTACCGTGGTAAAACAGACTAAAAAACATGACCTGTGATGAGCAGTATCCAGAAACATTTTTCTGTGGGTGTTTGAAATTTACTCCCATGCAACAGAAGGTCCTTTCAAAATCTGCCTAAGTTCTGTTCAGGGGCTTATGATACACACAGATCTTTTAAAAGCCTTTTACACACAGCACATCTCATGGCTACTGGCTACTTGTGTTACATTCCTCTCAGTATTTTCTGTGTGTTTCTTTTCAAACTGAGAGGCTGAATTTGGGATACTGTCTGTAGCTGACAAATGCAGGTATGGACAGAGAATTAAAAGAGTTTGTTAATCTAGATCATGAAACTCCAGAAATAGCATAGCTATAGTACGACATTGTACACATTCTCATTTTAATTTCCTTTAAGCCTACACACTTTGGCGTAACAAGCCTAATAGCTATTAAAAGAGAACAGAAAATTCTCCAAACATGTGAAAGCATTTGTAGGAAAGTCATTATTGTTACCATTACTTTTGCTGAAACTCTACTGGGACCACAGACTTTTTATTTTTTTATTAGCTCTCTACAAATAGGATGTGAATTCCCGCATATGCACTAATCAATACTTTCTCCTTCAGTACCCTGAGAAAATAAGGGATTCAGATGATATCTCCTTAAATGTCTTAAGAGAATGCCTATGGCATTTCATATGCCTTAAATGCTAATCTGAAAAAAACCCTGCAACCAAACAACAACAACAACAAAAAGCAAAGCACATCCTCCTACTCCATCCCCAACATTCACATGGCTTTGCTGCACAGTCGGCTGCTTTCCATGCAAAGATGTTCTGAAATAAAACTTATTAACACTCTGGGTCAGCTCCGAAGCTACCATAACACTCAATAATCCACCTTTTTCAAAATACACAAAATATTTTCAGCAGTCAAACAGTAACAAAGACAGGGTTTTATTCTGTGCACTAGAAGCCTGATACAAAGCTGTTCATTAACTTCAGGGGGACTTAGATTAGCTTTTTTTTCATTCATTAAGGTTGCTCTTTTCTTTCATTATGCCTGGACTAAAGATTTGTCCTCTGTTCATGAGATAAAAATATCATACTGGTTTATGGTATGATACTGTACAATTATATTGTCTCTGTCTATTTTTTAGGTGGTTGCATTTATATGATAGTTGATAAAATGTTTTCAAAAGATTCTGGCCTCAATTAGGCACTGAAGAAAAGTGATTAGAGTCTTAAAATGTTCTCACCTGGAGCTCCCAAGTACTGTAAGCTGTAATGTTCTGCCAAAGAAAGCATGATCCGGTGGCAGGATGGCTTTTTTGTTTGTTTGTTTTGGGGTTTTTTGTTTGTTTGTTTTGTTTGTTTTTGACACAGCAAGCAAGAAAAATGTCATTAATTCTGAAAAAAATATTGAGGTCAAGATTTGCTCTTCTCACCATTATGGTGAAGCGTTTTACTGGCATTTAAAGAGCCACGAGCAACACAGCTGTGAAAAATATTGTACCAAAGGAAGTAGGGGCATGGATATGGGATTGCAGCTTCACTAAGAACACAAAAATCTGCCCCATTCTCATTCTTGTGCTTAGATAATAGCTCTGCATTACCCACATTACAGAATATCAGTTTTACATCCCTCTCAGATTATCTCAGTTTAAGGATTTGAGATGTCCGAAGTGGGGTAAAACCTATCTAAATTGATCACCTTGCTGCTGAAACATCAGGGGGTAGTAAGTTAGTTTGGAGATCCAGCTAGAACGTATTTCAAAGAAAGAAAGGCATGACAGCAAGTATCCCTGTTGAACATTAGAAATATAATTTAACAAGGGAAAATTGGTTTTCCCAGCACAGATTGAAAGAAGCAGATGAACAATGACTTTACTTCCCACAAGACTTCAATTACTCAAACTTAAACAAAAACATTCACAAACGCAGCTGAAAGATTAAGAGTCATAGTTCTAGTGCTGAATCAACTTAACAAATGTAATGGTGTAACACCAATAGAGTAGCTGTTGTTCTAATAGTTATATTAAACCTCTGAGCATAATCAAAATGGCTTTGATATTTCCATAAGGCAGAGTAAACTCAGCCTGAGTACTACGCTTAAACCATTAACAGTATTGTTGCCTTCTTGATGATTAGTTTGTGTTTGGAGTAATTTACTATATTTTACACTGGAAAAGGAGAAATTATGCATTAGGGAAGGAACATTTCTTCTTATTTGTCCCTTTTTGGAAATGGAGAAGTTTATCTGGCCCTTAGCATACTTTTCAAATTTTGTTGCTTTCAAACTGGTTAAAGTTGCACGTCATCATCCCAGAAGTAAGTGGGCTAAATTCTATTCTAGAACATGTATATACAACCCTCAATTTAGCCAACGTCCAGGGCTCCTGTACAGGTATATAAAGGGAGAATTTAGTCCTTTTCATTACTTTTTTGTGTCTCTTCATAAGGCTTAATTTGTCCAATGAGACAAAAAAATGTGAATAGATACAAATAGATAATAAAATAATAATAATAATAGATACATAAACAGATTAGTAATCATGTGTCCTTCTTGGCTGGCCCTAATGCAAGGCCCATATGTTTTAAGCAATGCCCCTATAAAATCTCCTGAGTATTTTTGAAGGCTACTTATCTCTCCATCAGAACCCTGCAAGCGAACACAGCATGCATTATGCAAAGCATTAGCTGGGCACCTGACATGGGGGTGGTCTCAATCTGGAGTCTCATTTCCCAGCCTAACATAGGATGCAAGTGTCACCGAGGCAATGTGTTGAGCTCCCAGGAAAGCTGAAAGAAGGAAGGAAAGTATGCCCTCAGTGACGCCTGCACACAGAGAAGAAGTTGGAACTCTGGTTAGAAGGATGGCATGAGACAAAGCCTAAGAAATGAAAGGATGTAAAGAGATGAATGACACAGGCTGTGAAGGACTTGGCAGAATTCCAGCAAGGATTCAGGATATCTCAAAGGAGAGGGAAAGGGTGAAGAACAAGAAGGGTGGGGGGGGAAGCAAGAGTCTGATTTACACCAACGAAAATAGGAAATTCAGCTAAAAGGCTGACAATCTGTTATCTGCTTATCACTCTGCATAGATATTTCAGGGGTATCGGGCAGTAGAGAGTGTCAAATTCTGTTCATGCTGTTACACCCACACACAGCTCAGCAGGTTAAGACTGGCGTGTTCTAGCTTAATTGTGCCTGAGTCAGTCCAAGCACGTACTTTTGTAAGGTACTTTTCTCTTTACAATTTTCTTTTTTTTTCTTTTTATTAGCAAGATCAAAAAGGGCACATACAAGAGAAGACAAAACCAAAAACCTTGTGAGATTTTATCAGGTCCAAATTAAACTGTTAGTGTGTTCCCTTCAACAGACTATCCAATGGCACTTGAATGCCAAGCTCATACCAGGGTTTTACAGTCTTACAAGGTGCTGACTTCTTCTGATGGAATTTGTTGCTCAGTGTTTCATACCAGAAGAATAGCACCCATTGTACTTGTTTTGCCAAATAACAGTTGTTTTCAGGAGCCATTAGCAGAGTAGTGTGGCTTTTCACATGCCAAATGCCACCTATCGAATGCTAGCCTGCATTTCACATACAACAATACAGTTCTGTTACTGTGGTATAGTTACATACTGTGTTGAATAGCAACCTCCCATTTGTGTCCACACTTTGGGTGAGTAGCCACCAAGTTCAGAAAGAAGACAATGTTCAGTAGCAAAAATAAAGGTGTTAATTCCACAGGTCCAAAGTGTACCTGTAAAATGGGAAGTGGGAAGAGAGAGTGAGAAGGAGGAGGTATGAACTCTTTGCATCTATCTTGGAATTTCAATGCCCTCACTCCTTCTTTTTTACCCAACAATTTCCATCAAGGGGGGGGATAAAAAATGATGTTCCGTATCTCTTTTTACTTTCTTCCAAAAGTTTTGAGAGAGAAGAAAAAAAGCAGAAAAAATAATCACATCTGAGGCTTTCCTGCACAGAAAAAAAAATTAATCTCTCCGTTTTCATACTGTATATTCAGTTACACCTGGTGAGCTATAAAGAATGAAAACTAACTAAGAATTAAACCCTTTGATGCATCTGGGATAGGAAAAGAATGTTACACCCCCATTACAGGAAGACACCATACAGAGTTTATTTGACAAATCACACTGCATTAAAAGGAAAAATATCTTCTGCAAGGCCAGGGACAGGCTCAGGCTGCTGATCTATGTCTCTGGGATAGATACACTAATGACAATATGAGTTTGAACCTCTATTAGAGGGGTTGTAGTTCAAATAAAAGTGCACGACCTCAGCCCTTCTCAGGAGCAGGGTGTCTGAAGGTGACTGGATCACAAGGATGTTACAGTACTGTCAAAATAAAGCTGAAAACATCTCAAATTTCCTAAATACCTTTTTAACCTATCCACAATTTCAATTGAGAAGCTTCATGCTAGTCTGCCAGTCAACCCACTAGCAAATACTTCTCATACATGCTCCCCCTTTCAGAAAATTATTTTTTGCATTAGAAAATATTCTGTTTCATTCAAAAGTAGTTATTCCATGTTTCTCAACTGAAGAACAAGACACTTTTCCTTTATACTGCTATAACCGCGAGAAGTACTCTCAAGGACTAATTTTAACCAAGTGAGTCAAATTTCCCTAAACTGCCTTTGTAGTTAATGGATAGAAAAACATTTCCCTAGAGAGTTAATTCAGCAGTTCCCTGACCCCAGAGAGCCTGTCTCACTTTGTGGTCTCTGAAGGGAACCTGGAGAAAATGGATGCTGTTACTCTTTCCTAATAGCCCTCTCCATGCAACACCTGAAAGGGTTTGCACTTGTTTAACTGAGATTATGGAAACAATAGAAACACAAAATAAATTTCCTTGAACATGTACTTTATGCAACAAAATAATGGGTTATTAGGTACTTACTACAACAAAGCAAAACAAGGAGTGAAGATGTGTCTACTTAGGTTAGATTCTTATTTTCAGGAGGTTGAGCATTTTTTAATTTATGAAACAATCTAAACATAAACCAGGCAGAGTTTGTGGTACAACTTTCTCAGGATTCCAATGGAACTTAGTGTTAATTGATAACAGCTGCTGTATGAAAGGAACAATCTCATGTAACAGAAGAATTTGATACATGGATGGGGAAAGAACAATAGTGCCCAAGATGTTTTGAAAACAGCATGCTGAAAATGTTTTACTTTAAATCTTTGAATGAAAAGTAGCAAGTGTAAAATCTGAGGAAACTGCAGCATCCAGACACACAGAAGATCCAGAAGGCCTTCCAGTGTGCTCTGTTATCCTGAGCAGCAGACTGAAGTCCCAGTGATGTTTGAATTTTCTGAAGAAAAAGAAATTCACATGAAAGTACTTGGACAGTGCCTGGGCAGCCAGCCTAACCAAGCACAAATGGATCTCCATAGAGCATTCCTGTGTTCACTTCCAATTCACCAGTAATGAATCAAGTCTCTCCTACAAAGCTTATTTTCCAGTATTGACCTCTGCCTCTTTGCTCTGTTTCACAGAAATATGAGCATATGTGGCATAACATTTCCTTCCTAACACAGGGAAGTATCTTTCACTACCAGCACTGCCCTCTGCCTTCCACCAGATGAAGAGGAATCTTTCAGCATGTGCTCAGCTGATTACCCCTTACAGGCATTCATCACCTGGCATACATAGAAGACAAATCTCTTTCCCAAAGCCTTGGTGCTTAACTCACATGGGAAGAAGTAACATGAATCGTAAGGGGAGAGGAAGGCACCAGCTATTCAGTAAACAGTTGTTCAAATGCTATGACACCACCGCAGACTGTTGCATGGCTGACATCCACTTTAATTTCTGGTCAGTAAATTCACAGTTTGTGAACAGATTGATCAGTTACTGTTTGTTAATACACCCAATCCATGCACGTTCCTGGTTTCTATGCTTTGTGAATCCAGGTACCATGGTGTACAGGAAAACAGAACTGCCTTGCATGAGTTCTCTAATCTCTAGTTCTGAAGCGTAACAGGACCACAGCAATTCTACCTTGTTGTAGGCACCAGTTGCTACACCACAAGTATGGTCATCCAAAGTTAATACAAAATGTGATCTCTAAAGGCTTGATCTTTGCTTGAACAGAGGATTTTGTTTAAATCAAGCGGCAACTGGTTTCCACACAGAATAACAAGCATATTAAATTAATTTCTTGTTTAAGTATGTCTTCTGGGATCAAATTTAAATCATCCCTTTTTAATAATGACAGAGATCTATTTACAGCCAAATGTCAGTAACAGGAAGCATTTCAAGATGTTTAAAAACCTATTCAAGAAGTTTTCACTGAGAAGCTCAAGGAACCATAAACAAGAGAGGTTGTAGCTGAATGCCATTATAGGATCTGAAAAGAAGATTATTCCTTAGAAACATGACCATGATATCATTATTTTTCTATGGATTGGATACAGTGTTTGGCACTATATCCCCTCCAAAGATGTAGTTAACTTACTTGAATTCTATAATAATGACATATAACACAGTGTCCTCTGGGATTAATCACAAATATTTTTAAAAGATGAGGCTTCGTTATATCTTTGTTCTTTGTATCTTGGCTTTTGTTAGCGCATTTTAATTAGGATCTGGTATCTGCAATAAACAGTAAACATAAAGAGCTTTGCAAAAATGTATTAGACTGTTTGTTTTCACACTCTAATGCATATTTGCACAATTTTACCATGAAAAAAGGAAAACATGCTAAGCTCTTGGGCTCTATCCCAAATGTCCTGGAATAGAATCTGGAAAATACTAAGAATCAAACCAAACCACGTCATATTTCAGCAATTAACCTAAGAAAAGAGGGCACACTCTCTGTATGAAAGATAGTTTTGTGGGAGGTATTTGTGAAGGAAAGAAGCTTCCAGAAGAGATATGCAAGCAACTATTTGCAATTTGATTTAATTTTCTTTGACCAGGTAAAAGCTTGATAAATGCACTGAGGTTATAGACTTTTTTTCTTTTAAAGACAGTGAAGAAAGTACTTATCATTTATTCCCCATTGCTGAAGGGAAATGTGTCTAAAAGAAATTAAGAATAAAAATACAGCCAGAAATTCGATGTACTACTATTTATTTTACAAGTTACACAGATGACAAAAATACAAAAGAACAATTTTGGAAATATGCAGAATAAGTAAATATATATATAATCATAGTGGATAAAAAAGATACTGACAACAAGCATCCCTGGATACCAGGGGCTGGATAAACGGACTTTATTATAATCACATATATATTGATTTGAAGAAAGTTCTGAGGATTAATGTCACTTTTGTAATACACTATAACTTCATATATATATATATATATATATATATATATAAAATAAAATCACTCAGAACTGAAAATGCCATTTGCCAAAGACAGATGTACTTTCATTTCAAAGTATTCCTATCAAACTCTATCAGAAAACTTGAAAGGTTTAAAATGTGGCTCTTGTGAACAATTGGTATTGATATGACACCTTGATAGTATTTGAACGTGACACAAAAGTCATAAAAGTATATAAGCAATTGTAAGGTGTAAAGTGATTTTTTCCCACCAAAGCTAGGCTTTAATGTGTTTCCAAATAAAACACAAGATTAAGTAATTTATTTTGTCATATGATTTATTTATGGGCTGAAACACTGTAAACAACAGATAAAAGATACAGACTCAGATGTCAAAGTAAAAGATGAAAATCATTACATTTTATTAGCAGAAGATATATAAAAATGCCAAAATGAACTGTAAAGAGAGGGAAAGTGTTATGCTCAGAGGTCCTGCAGCAGAGTTGCATTTGTTTTTCCCACCTCCCCTAAAGGGGAATAATAGCTCTGAATTTAATTAAAAATCTATTTTTTAAGATTAAAGTCATGAAAAAGTTAAAAGACTGGATCACAAAGAGTAACTGTGAGGATCTCAGGGAATATGAACTGATGAACTCCCTTATATTTTATTTCCTCTCAACTATTTGTGGGAGGATCACTAGCGTTGCATAGGAATTGTTAGTCCTGGATAAAAGCAAGAGTTTCATAAACCAATAAATTTTTCATTAGTTTTACATAAATTTTAGTAGCAATAATTTAATTCCAGTCAAATTATTTCAATCAGATGAGTTGCTGCTGAATGCAACACTATACGTTATATTAACTGGGGCATTTAGAAACCTGGTTCCTAACTATGCTGCAAGGCTCGAGGCATTATTTGCCATACATTTTTTCTTAACATGTAGAAAAAAAGTAAAATAGAAGAGATAATGAGAATGAAACTAAAAAGGAATTTCATAAACTTTAACCACCCAGAGAATTGGAAAACCCAAACTGACTATTTAGACACTTGTGAGGTGTTTTAGTGTATTTATATGCCTAGAGTTTTCTTGGTCCTCTTAAAAAGAAGTTAGAAGTGTTATGATGTAATTTCTCACGGTTCAGCTTCATCTGTCCTTTTTCTCAGGCCACATACTGACACTCCAAGAAAAGACTGGAAGAAATAATCACGTTGCATTTGATCCTGACAAATTTTGAAATGATACATCCCTGCAAGTATGTTCATGACACACATGAACATCTCAGACAAGCTCAAGTAGGAAAACAGAATTTCTCAGATAATTCAGAATCATTTATGGCTTGTAGGTCATGATCAACCTCTTCTTCCTCTAGATATCTGATAACAGATCCTGGTATTAAGCATTACATTGTCCCCTGCAAAGCAGACACAGCATCTACTCACAGGCAAGCCAAGGTTTTCAGGGCAGCCTCATCTGAGGCATATTCCAAAAGTGCAACTCAAAGGTAACAAACATGTGAGAAACCATGGCTGGGGAATTTATGAAAGAACCTACCACACTTCTTTCTTGCAAAGTGCAGTTGATTGTAAGCATCCACTGCTACTTGGCCATCCATGATGCATGGCCAGGCTGGAATAGGTGAGGATGAGGTCATGAGAAAAGAATCAGCATTAATCTTCAGAGAACAGTTTCATTTCAGGGGGTGCATTCCAATACTTACAGGTCAATGCTGGTTGAGTCCAACCAGAATTACATACTCTTTATTATAATTTTGATAATACTCATACATTAACCTTCCCCTGTTGCCCATTTTGCCTCAGTCAAAATCACAGAATGGCACCCAAAGGCCTGTATGTAGAGCTTTCCAGTGCCAAATAAACCAAGCATGTCTTTTTATGCTGTATGGTTTATAATTTTCTTGATCCTGACTTCAATAGAAATGCTGTGTGTGGAAGGATGACAAGATTGGGCCCCCAGGCAAAAGCTCTGTAAAATAATGTGTAGGAATGTTATTGTTGGAATTTTAAGAAACAACATGTCCTAATTGGGCCAAACCCAGACCATCTTCCTCATGCAAGAAATCATTCAAACTACTTGTATGAGTAAATAAAAAGCTGTGAATCTATTATGGTTTACTTGCCATATCTTTTGGGGATTCTTCTCTGTTATCTACATACAGTTGTACCAATGCCATCTAGTTGGCAGGGGGGAAGGTTTCCTAGCTTACTGATCCCATGATACAGATAAATGGATTGGTCCAATCCTTCATTTCTAGGGGGTATTTTGCCCTGTTTAAAAAAGGGCAGAAACTCTGCTACCTTTGTTACATCCAGGTTAAGCAAAAGTATGGTTCCATACTGCCAAGCATGGCAACTTGTAATGCTTGCTATCCGATGCTTTCCACATATTTGCTCATTTTCATAAGTAGTAAAATCGTTATTCGTAACACTTGAATTTTTATACCTACTCGGAGAATTTCAACTTTGCCCTTTAAACACTAGAGCTTATAATAATCTGACCATTCTCACAGAAACATTGTCAGCAAACTATATGAAGTTCGCAGTGACTCAATGCAATTATGACACATGCTTTGGACACAAAAGGAACAGTCTGTTAGCATTCCTTCCTTGTACATGGAGTTCTTTTTATTGATAACTTTATAAGCAAGCTTAATGGAGTTAGGTGAGGAAGGAGACAGAGGGATAAAGATAACAATGAGAACACAAAGCTGTAATAAATTCTTAATCTTTATTGCTTGATGTACCCTGAGAAACTTGGAAGTACAAGGCTTTTCCCCATGAGTTTTATCCCCTGTTTGCCAAACATTTTAATTTGTTGTTTTTCTAGCACTGAAGAAGCCAGCATGGTTTTGCCTTTTCCTTGCATTTCTGTTGGTGTGTTAAATTCATACTATTATATTTGTAAAGGTGTCAGCAGCAATGTGCACAGCACTGGAAACACAGTTGCATACTAGAAAATTGCCATGTAGTCCACCTATTGCTTTTCCTTTGTATAAAAGGCATGTTGCTTGTTAATTACACACCACAGTGCATAGAACAGAGGGAAGTCAGGCAGGCAATGAACACACTGAGCCATATCGTCCCCCGTAGTGTAAAAAGGAAGGGAATGAAAAGATGCACCGAAAATCTCTTCTCAAATAGAGCAGCACAAAAGGCACCCAATATCTCCATCTCCCCTAAGTGAGTTTCTTCTGCAAACAAAAATCAGCTGGTGTTGCAGTGAGTGAGGAAGCTTGAGTAATGAAAGTGTAGCAGTTACCTCCATGCTGTAGAAGAATCTGAACTATCTTCTGGACACCTACTATGCAGTCAACTGCATAGGATGTACATTTTGTGAGGGGACAAACTCTGTTCAGCAGACTTGCTGTTTTACCAAGCTGCATCTAGGAGTGGGAAAACTCTTGCTAACAACTCAAGAAGCCTTAAAACAGGCAGTCTGTAGCTCAGCGCTGTACATCACCCAGTTAATCCTATGCAACGACTTGACCACAAAACAGAAATTGGATGTAGAATAAGGAGTTTGTTATGCTAAGCAAATGAGGCAGCAGATACTACTCACACATTGTCAACATGCACAACTGAAAACAAGTCATATTAATGGTGAAATGGGTAAAGAGATCCTGGTTGCAGAGGTATGGCTCATGAGCAGCTAGGGTAAACATTGATTGTAGTGGCCTTCAACAAGCATGGGAGGTTCACACCAGTAAATTAGTTTCCTCACTTTCTCTCTCCACTCGTTGAACTCAAAGCATTCCAATGTGTGTCATGATTTTTTAGGTGTCATTCTACCTCTCATGCAGTTTAATCTCAAGTTTTGAACAATTTGCAGGGGGGAAATATTTTGAATATAAAAAAGTAAAAATGCAGACTGGCTGTACAAGCCACAAAACCATGAAAAGATTTTTTTAATATGACCATCAGAGACAACAGCTAAGAAAGCATACACATATGAGACATATTACCGATTATGAGAACAATAAATCACAGACACAGCACACCAGCACTTAACAGCTCAAGACAGAATATGGAATAGTACCTAGTCACAAAGAGACAAGCTCAAATAAATGTACTTTTAAGTTTGGAACAATCTATCCTATATATGCCATGCTTACTAAAGGGTAGTCACCCTACACTACTATCACAAATGGGTGTTTTCAGGGGCAGAAATAACATTTTATTGCCACTGCTGCCACTGTTCAGTCACTTTATCTTTTATGCATATTATGACTTTACACTGATTCCAGGCAAAAGACAAAAGGGCCATGGCTTTAAAAATGTTTTTACAAGAGGCTATACCTAGATTTCCTCATAGAGGACATGATTCAGATACCACCAAAGTCAGTAAGATACTTTCCATTCCTCTAATGTGACTTTGTACAAAACAAACATGTAGAAACCTGCACATACTGCACTCAACTGGTCCAAGCACCTAATAGTATTATCATGGTAATTTTCTTTATCTTTCATTTTTGTACTCTATCTTATTTTGACTCCTTCCAACATAAAGCATTCCTGCTCTTAGGTAGCATGTAATAATATGTCTGAATAATACAACTGCAGAAGATGATAGCAGTTTATTGACTTGTGCAGAGTTTAGTTTCCTTTAACTCATTACTATGTGCCTGCATTTTCTAAATTCATATACACATTATAGTCTGGATGAAAACTCCTGAGACATGAGTCTTAAACAGTGTACAAAGCACAAAAGGGTTACAAGTGTTACCAGGTCACAGAGCAGCCCTACACAGCTCTGCACCACCACAGCCAACATACATGTAATGGCTTCCTCCCTCCTCCATCAGTGATGGCTACTGGGAAGAGGAGGATGACTGTAACAGGGAACAACTATTTTTCATGGGCCATACAGCCAAAGGTGCCAACTATAAATTGTTATGAATACTGCAGGCAAGAAACCTATCTGTGGAGTTTTATGCCAGTTTGGGATTTATCACAGAAGTTTTAAAGCAGTCCCCAAAAAACAGGCAGCTATGTAAAAAATACCTGTGTCACATTGTTATAACTGTTGTCTTGCAAGCAAAAAGACACCAGGCAGTAAGCACCACAGCAAGAAAAATACAAAAGCAAAACCAAAAAAACAAAACCACAGAAAGCACAAGCAAACAAAACCCCAGAAGACAAAAAAAAGATCTTCAAACATACTGGGAAAGCTTTTACAGTTGCTTTGTGAAACATCAGTTCAACCAAACCCATGACAGTGAAAGAAGTGCTTTTTTCTCCAAATTAACATTTAAGTAATTTTGTCAGACTGATAGCCTTTTAACTGATGCTTATTCTTCCACGAAAGGACAAGCTGATTAAAATAAACACTTTGTTAGTCTACCTTTAAATGTGAAACTTAAATCAGAATGACCAAGTTCTGTATTACTAAGCAGCCTTTGAAATGTAATATGCCTTATTCCTAAGAGTGGTTACATTTTTATCATATAGAGCTTATTTGTCCACATTCCTCTCACACTGCTTTGATATTTATAATAATCTGAATACTTATTACAAACCTAATTGTGCCATCAAAAGAATAAGAGAACAAAGTGACAATACTAATAATTCAAACAACAAAATTGCTTGGTAAAAATACCAAATGAAAAGAGAAAAATACAATATAGTTTAACATTTTGCCTTAGCTAAATTTCACACAGGAGCTCTATACAGAGCGAAAAGTATCATACTCATTTACAACTGATTATAAGTGGCACTTATTGCATAAATCTATTCAACATGACAGTGGGGTGGATTCTGATTTCATCCTTTAAAACATATATAAACCAGCTGGTACAAAATTTCTTTTAAAAGCAGAGAGTAAATTCCAGTATCTAGGTTCTTCATTTGGAGATATAGTGAAGAACTCCGACTATCTGAGGGACTTGCTGTCATGAGACTAGGCTGTATGACTACGGTGTACATTCAAAATTGCTTTACTTCTAGAGGGGCTCTGCTGCTCACATTTCGATATAAAAAAGTGGCAGAATCTTCCCATCAGTTTGTCCTATGCACATGCAATAGAAAATCTGCAAGAAAATTACTTAAGTTCAGCTGAAAGTTGAATGTAAGGTGGTGACTTCATAGTTGAAAATATAAAGGAAATAAATGATCACAAGACTCAAATTTACAAACATGAAGACTAGCAGCTTTATTTTCTAAACCTGTGAGCAGCTCACTGATGTAAATGAAGTAAGCTCAGACTCCCCTTCTGTGTCTGAGACAAGGCATTTTTTTTCAAAGACAAAAACTTGTTTGGGAGTAAACTGAGAATTAAAGTGCATGGACTCCTTTTATCTGATCATATAGCAGTGAAATAATAGAGATAATCTGAAGGGAGGAGAATAAAAGTGGTTTGCATTGGAGATTCAATACTCTATTACTTAAGAATAAAGAATTTCTAATAGACATTAAAACAAAAATAAAGGAATATATAAATTTTAATTTGGTCTCTGCTTCATATAATGTACTGAAGGTTTTCAGAGTTACTTTTAGAAGCTGGATTTTAGGTGTATGTCATGAAATTAGGAAATGCCAAAGGCAAGAAAAATTTGAGCTATTAGCAAAGCTAACAATAAAAAATTAGAACATCAAAAATCCCATAGTAAAAAGCTTATGTTGAATTGCTACAGATTAAGGCACTATTGAATAATATTGCTGTTAAAGAAGCCAATTATTTTTATAGAGCAAATAAATTTTTCTATGATAATTCATATAAAACTGGTAAATGGTTAACTGCCTTAATAAAAGGGGAAGAGAAATCTCAACATAACAGCAATTTATACAAAACAAAGGATGATAATGAACAAGAAGAATTAGCTTTGTGATCTCTCCAGGGCACATTATGAGACTACATAAATCTGAAACTTCTGAAGATGATAGCCAAATTTTGGGACTGAAAATCTAAAAACTTGAGTCTTATCTATCTTTTCCTTAACACTGGAATAAAGAGGTTGGCTATGGTCCAAAAGACACTGGGAACAGCCAGACCTCAGTGGCACCAGGCAGAGATGGCTGTCCATCACACTTTTTTAACGCTCTTCTTAAAACACTTGGCCTCTTCATGCCACAGTCTTTTACTTTTTTTTTTTTTTTTAATGGAGCTAAGTAGTCCCTATAATATTACTGAAATCATTACTATTTTGAAATAAGAGAAAAGGTCTTTGTGATTGTTCAGCTGTCACTCTCTTTTTGTCACTCCTGACAATACCAAAATGCTTAGTTAGCAGAAAAAACACGGTAGTGAGAAAATATTCATGGGGATCAGACAGGTTACATTAAGAGAAACTCCCACCACAGACATAAACAAGGTATTTAACATTACTACTAGATGTGCTCAAAATATTTTCTTCTTCCGTAACTAGTAGCTGCAGTAGCTACTGAAAGACTGTATAAGCAGCATGATTGGCAGGACTGTATATATTCGTTTGAAATAGTGTCTTAAACAAGCAGCTCTTCAGAGTGAAAGCTCTCACTGAATTAAGTCTTCAAAATCAACATTTGTTTCAAAGAAACATTCATTAATGTGATATCATCTCCCACAGAATTTGTTCTTACTTGTGGGTAAAACCACCTCTGGCTGAACTTAACAGCCAAACAGTTGCCTACAGAGACCTCAGTAAGTGAAGATTCAGTTTTATTCATGTCTTCCTTACTGGTAAGTTTCACTGAGAAGTCTGACAGCTCAAGAAAGACTAACTGCATTTGGTCACTTTCATATTGTTCCCACCAGCACTGTTTGGCTAAAATGAACAGATCTTGTGAAGAAGTTCTTCCAATTAAGCATTTGCTATTCAGGAACACAGTGACAATGCTTGAACATGGATATTCAAGTGTCTTCCTTTTAACTCTACCTGCCTTTCACTTATGTTACTTGAAGAAGTTTTGTTTCATCCTGTATAAAGATCTATGCTAAGAACAGGACACTTGTCTCTTTATGACTGTTGGAGTTATACATAACTCGCTAAAAATGACCCACACTCTTCTCCTCAGAATGAAATTGATAGTAAAGGAGAATCAAGCACATTCTATCAAGCTTAAAACCTTCAAGTTCCTTCTTTCTCTTGTTCTCATTTTCCTTTGAAGTAACATGAAAACACTGTGTCTGGGGAAGTTGAAAGCAATAGTGTTCAAGATTAGGATAGCAACATACATTGTCTGGAGATGGGTCACAACTAAAAGGGATATATTTACACTAACTAAAAAGAAGTCCTTTGTATGGTGTCTTTGAACTACCTGACTTCAGCTGCTAATGTTATAGTTTGAGACTTGAATGCTTTCAAAAAGAAACTGATTGTCCTTTCCGAGGTTTTTGTGTAGACATGGTAAAGGTAGAGGAAGGAATTACAAAAGGTCATAGAAGACATTACCAATTCTTTACGTAAGTATCAGTCCCCCCTCAAGAAAACTTGCCCTTTGATGGGAGAATGGCTTTTGGTTTACAACTCCTGGGGCAGGGATGCTTGCATCTTGCTGGTGTGCTGGAACAATAGTAGATACTCTCAAGCTTTATGATTATTTAGCACCATGGGGACTATTAACTGCTGGTAAGACTACAGTTTGAGTTATTGGATTTCAATAACAGTTGCAGACTTGGCCTTTAATCTAATTTCAAGTGTGCTGTTTAATTTCTGCCTCATCCAGCATGGTGGCAGCAATGCAGGATCAGGCCTTCAAATTTGCTTACTGACTGCTAATAAAACTCAATGCACAAATCATGGTTTGAAGTCAGTATTTAAAAAAGGGTACTGTAAAACTTTTCTATTGAGAGACATTTAAAAAATGTTTAGCAGTTTGACTTCTTGGGATCTCTGGAATACTTTCATTTTCAATGGTTTCAATGAATTAGTGCATTTCAGAACGGAATAGCAAAGCCACCTACTCAAATAGGTCTAATTAGATCAAGTTGCTCATGGCCATGTCCAGCTCAGTCTTGAATACCTCAAAGAATAGAGATCCACTTTGAGCAATCTCTTCCAGAATTTGACTGATGTAATAGTCATTGGTCAAATATATAAAATAGTATCTGCTGAGAATTTCCGATACGCCAACTTGCCTCTGTTGCCTTCCTTCCTATTTTTGTGCAATTCCAAGCAGAGCTTGTTTCTGTCTTCTCTGTATCCTCTGATCAGGTCTTTACAGACATCAATAAGGTCTCCTCTTTTTAAGGCTGAACAGGACCATCTCTCTCAGCCTCTCTTAGTCCATTATGTTCTCCAGCCCCCTGACGATCATGATGGCACCCACTGGACTGCCTCCGGTATGCCAACACCCTTTCTTTACCAGAGAGCCCCAAACTAGACACACTACTCCAAATGCGGTATCGTAAGTGCTGAAAAAAATGTAAATAAGTGTTCCAGTGGTAAGAAGATTACAGCAGTCTGTACCAAAGACTTTGCTGAAGGCAAAACATACAACATCAACTGCCATTCCCTTGTCCCCAGCTCCAGCCTCCTTGTAAGAAGAAACTTACACTACTTTGGAATTGTTAGAATTCAGAGCCAAGTCAAAAAAGCCTAATGACTTTATGTTATTGAGTTTATCTCTTATGTCCTGCCCTGCTACATGTAGATATATGCCCTTAGATTTTCTCTGTAGTTTCCCACATGAACCTCCCAATATAAGTAATATACCCCCACCTGATACCAACAGAAAAAAAGAACAGCTGTTCAAAAGGGGCAGAAGTATAGAGATGAATAATGGTAGTTGTCCTTAGTCTTCACACTGCAAAGTGATTTTTTTTCCATTGTTTTATGCTGGCACACAGCAAATAAAAACCAAAAGTTGATTCAGGGAGGAACAGGGCCAGTTGCCTTGGTTCACTCACAGGGGAAAGAAGAATTACAGAGGTAACAGAAATAAGATGATCTTCCCCTGGCAGCACTGTATAGTGTTCTAGAGGAAACAGTTGCTTCATTCCTTCCCAATCGCTCACCGGTTATTACACTAAAATGCACCCAAGACAATCACTATCATAATGAGGTTAACGGATATGATAAATTCAGTAGACGCATTCTTTGGTTTTGATTGACTTTGTGGCTGTAAACTCCTAAATTCGTCCTTCCCACACTTTATGACTGACAAATATTTGTTAGGGCTAATGTGAATATTCATTGACACATTTAAAGCTTTTGTGAAATCCTTGAATGAGAATTGCAGCAATAAGAAGTAATATTATTTTGAAAACACCTTAGAGAGGGAGTTTCCTTCTTTTTCTAGGACACCTTTCTGGTGAAGAGGCATGCTGCTGCATCAGATCACCAGAGAAGAAAAGACTGTGCTCGAGCAGAGAGGATCCTGTGTACATTTTGCAGAGCCAGAGGGCAATTACTTCGCTGTTGTCTGGCCCACACAAATACAGCATCAGGAAAAAAGAAAATTTAAACCACATTTTTAATGCTGCAAGATGGAGAAACAGGGCCATGAACAACTGGCACTACTCAGTGTATGATATTTCACTAATTTAAAATTGCCAGTTCCCTTGTAAGGGCCATAAAAATCTTAGCTGTTGTGCTGCTGTAGGGCTTGCACTTAATTGTTGTAAAAAACAAGTAGGAGTCAGTGTAATGAAAGAGGTGCTCTTGCCCTCAAATTCCTTTAGGCACTAAGTTAGAGTTCTTCAAAATAGGGCATGGATGTGAACTACTGTTCTCTGTTTACCAGAGAAACAGTCAATTTCAGCATAAATGAAAGCCAGTGTGTATTTTTTCACCCATATATGGAGGGGTTTATTAAATAAATTCTGCAAATACAAAAATCAAAGTGAAAATAAACACTCTTTTGCATTTTTTTCTGTACTCTTGCTCCTAACTTCCACCTGTACTCCACCTGAACACTAGTAACAGTGTGCACAGTCAGTTATTCTGATCCATGTAAGCTGAATCTTCTGCATCAATTATTTTCTAGGCTAGTGAAAGGCCAGTATAAAATAATTATTGGCATGGCACATTAGTGTTTAAGAACACCAGTTCTGGGGTTATTTTTAGAAAAAAAGACCATAAAAATATATGTGGAAAGGGACTGAGGAAAAAAGCTAACTGCAGAGGAAGAAAACTACTGAAGGTGCTGGACATCAGAACAAGATTTAAAAACCTGTCTGAGGTAAAGTTGCTTTAACTTTCAATTTGCTTACTCTTCTGTTCTCAGTTTGGAGAATGGGCAGCCACTCTACCCTGATTCTCTCCCACCCATCCTGCCTTCAGTGTGGTTGCCTTTCTTTTCTCTCGTCTTGCTTTGCTTCTTTCTTCACTCAACTAGCTTTAGTCCCTTCCCTTTATCAAGTGCCAGCAACTAGACACAAGACCAGTCGCACTGCAGAGGATGGTCATGCTCAGTGAGGCTGATGTGCAGGGATCAGGCACAGCAGTGGAGAGCCTGAAACTGCATCATCCCAGTACCTTTCAAACAGCTTTTCAGTATTTTTAAGTAAATGGGCAAGGAAGAGAATTGTTAAAAACTGCCCTTTCAGTGAGGATCACTGGTTAACAAGCACTAAGCACATATTACTATAAAAGGTAACAGCTCTTTTAGTCATTCGGAGCTTTTATTTTATGGAAGTACCACTATGACATTAGCATGATGCATGTATATCCAATTAGGGCTGCAAAAGCAGTCAGGATGCAGGCTGTTTTAGCAGTGCAACTATAGACAGTATTAGCCTCATTTCAAGTTTCAAATATCAAAATAGAATTGCACAACTTAAATACAAAAAGACTAACCTTTTTCAACAATATTTTTATTTAAAGAATTGTCACTTTCAGTAGAGGAACAGATTTTACTTAAACTGAAAAAAAAAATCCAACAAAATTTTCCCCAAACTTATCATTTCTAAGTAAAGATAGGACCATCTGCCCACTTACACCAGCTGGGTGTCTGGCCATGAATGTCTGATATTTCATGCCAAACTGAGTAGTCATGAATGGTTTATTATTTGCTTATTTACTTATTTACTAAAAAAAAATAATAATCAATCTGCAGTCAGTTAATTTGTCTAGCTTGAATCTCACATTTTGTCCTTGTTATACTTTGAATGCACCTGAAGAGACTGGTTGCTGTGCTGGCCCACAGCACAAAGCCTAATGAAGTCCCACCACTTCTAGTGAAACTCTAAGCAAATGCTACCCTGGGAATCAGTAGTTTCCAAAAGAACACAAATGTTCATTTATCAAAATAATAATATCAACTGGTCTATGAGTGCTTTATTTTTATATCATATTTAAGTGGCTAATCCGAAGTAATAGCTTATTATTAAATACAAATGGTTTCTTATTTACATAAATAAAGCTTATCTTACTTCTTTTGCCAGTTTTGGCTTCCTTGCTAGCCATCACAGACTGTATTGGCAACCACAGTACCTCCACTGGTCTTGCCAGCTTAAGTGGAAATAAATCTGATCTTTATTTTTAAATTGCAGTTTAATACTGCTGAAGTACACAAGATTGATTTGAAAATTCCTTTTTTATTCTATTTTTTTCTCAGGCCAGCCTTTTCTATGCAGCTTGGAGTTTCACAGTTTAGTTCCATTGTCATGTTCACTGACTGCAATTTGATCTCATTGCTGCTGTTCCTCAGCATGTTGGTGGTAGAGTCATTGGTATTGTAAAAATTAAAGATTTCATCCCTTGCCAGTGCAGAATTGCTATTTATTTAGTTTGGGGTCTATTTTAATTTTGACTCATTTGGGGACTTTATTCAATACACTAAGGGTTTGCTTAAACAGGGACACTCAGGAAAGTTAATCCAAAGTAATTAAAACAGTGAATTTAAAATGGATTAGTTAAACCACATTAAACCCCAGTCCACACTGGTTTAACTAATCCACTTTAAATTCATACCTTTAGTTAATTTGGATTAATTTTCCTGAGTGTCTCTGTTTAGACAAGCCCTAAAGCCCCAATCCTGTAAACAATTTATGCACACAAGTATTTATATGTGATGCACTTAATTAGCCTTGATTCAGGAAAGCACTTAAGCTCTGCTGAAATGAATGGAACTTAAGTGTCAATGGATGGTTTTGCCTGAATTTGGACCAAAGGCACCATGTGCAAAATGCTGCCCTGGACACTCATATTCACAGGAATCACTGTGCATTTTTTGGTACTCTTAGAAGGCATTTTTTTGTGATACCCAGCTTATTTTCAGTTTGCCCTTTGGCATTAAATCTTTGTATAGCCTTATTCTCCTCTAACCAGTTCCTCCATCCCTCTGGGCACTGATCTAACAGCTCATGGTACATCAGATTGTGCTAATATGACTCTGCTGATGCACCGTGTCTTTCAAGATCTCAGGATCAGGAGACTGGTTCCTTTACACCTTTCAGAGGAAGAATCTTACTTGGACTAGTCAGAAATACATGGTCCTTTTTCAGTCTTTCCAAGAGTACTTCATCAGTCTCTGTTCCTCTTACTCACTCTATTTGATTTTAAAATTGGCTTGATTTTAAAATTGGTTCAATTTTAAAATGTTTTCAGAATGCATCAAGTAGCACCCCTCTGTCAATCTTATGTGATGAATTTCATAATTTTGAACATAACTGTCAGGATGTCAAGTTATGTATTTTACTAAGAAAGCATGAGATGTTTAGTTTTCTATTGGATGAAAACACTATTTTTAGTTAAATATTTGGGAATTGTAAATAATAACAGAATTACACTGAATCCTATCACTTAACACACAGGTTCACTGGCAGCTTACCTACAGAATCACAGAATCCCAAGGGTTGGAAGGGACCTTGAAAGATCATCTAGTCCAACCCCCCTGCAAGAGCAGGGTACCTAGAGTGCATCACACAGGAACTTGTCCATGCGGGCCTTGAATATCTCCAACGTAGGAGACTCCACAACCCCCCTGGGCAACCTGTTCCTCTAAACCTAAGAATTTTAAACTTATTTAAGAGACATGTCAAATAAAGTGGGATAAAGCCTATGACCAAACCATATTGCAATTCAGAAGCAAAACATTCATTTGGGGTTTTTTTTGCCACAAGGCTTAGATGGTGAATGAAAAGGGCAGAACAAAACTTGCTTTTTATTTTTTTCATGATTGGTAAAAATTTTTAAATAGAGTACAAAAGCAGAACTTGAGAGTTAAGTGAGTATTCACAATGGAAACTGCAAGCTGACAATGGTGTCAAACACATGCTACTGAAAGAAAATTCCTGAAGTTTAACATCAGTATAACTTTGTCCTTAATGGGTGTGTATAGAATACCTCTCATTATAGGCGCTAGAAATGTTAGATATACTCTACAGGTATTTCTCAGTTTCTCCATGGGACTACAGCTGAGCTTCTTTTGACTTACAGGGTCAAGTCAGCAAATAAAGCTTTCTTGAAATCTTTTTTTAAATTCCTGAGATTCCAAAATTTACTGAATTATGGACCAAATACGAAATCCAAACAAGATATTCTTACAATTTAAAATACAGCTAGCATGTGTATGTGTATTTACCTAACTGTATCTGTAAACACGATCATATACATATAATTCCCAATTTACACAAACATATATTAAAAATACGTGGAAATTTTTAAATTTTGTTTGCATGTGTGAGTTAACTAAGCTAAAAAGTAATTTTCTTTTACTATGTGTTTTATTAAACTGGCAAACCTATACTATATTCTTTCAAAACAGCTGGAATCCTGCTAAGAACTTTACATGCATGTAACAGCTCTACTCTACAGTTGATAACCAAACCAGATGCACACACATCCCTCCACCATCAAAGGACTGGAAACTAGAATGTGTTTCTAGATACTTTATCAGGTAAGAGCTAAGGGAATGAATACAGAAAGTCAGTATTTTCTAGTTTTCTTGCCCTTAAACTGGCTTTTACCTTCTTCAAAGGTGTGCAAGCAACATATAAATTTTTTGCAATGGATACATTATACGCATACAGATACGTATGCATTTTTTGCAACTGCAGCCCAGAAAGCCAACCGTATTCTGGGCTTAATCAGAAGGAGCATGACCAGCAGGTTGAAGGAGGTGATCCTGTCCCTCTACTCTGCTCTTGTGAGACCTCACCTGGAGTATTGTGTGCAGTTCTGGTGTCCTAAACATAAAAAGGACATGGAACTGTTGGAATAAGTCCAGAGGAGGGCCACGAGGATGATCAGGGGACTGGAGCACCTCCTGTATGAAGACAGGCTGAGAAAGTTGGTGCTGTTCAGGCTGGAGAGAGGAAGGCTGTGTGGAGACCTCATAGCAGCCTTCCAGTATCTGAAGGGGGCCTACAGGGATTCTGGGGATGGACTCTACATGAGGGACTGTAGTGACAGGACAAGGAGTAACAGGTTAAAACAGGGGGATGTTTAAACATGGGATGTTTAGATTGGATATAAGGAAGAAGTTCTTTATTGTGAGGGTGGTGAGGCACTGGAATGGGTTGCCCAGGGAAGTTGTGAATGCTCCATCCCTGGCAGTGTTGAAGGCCAGGTTGGACAGAGCCTTGGGTAACATGGTTTAGTGTGAGGTGTCCCGGCCCATGGCAGGGGGGATTAAAACTTGATGAACTTAAGGTCCTTTCCAACCCTATTCTATGATTCTATACCTCTTACATTTCAGATATTAAGAACTGGTACAAAACTTAGCTAGATTACATACAGACTGAATTATTTAAATGTACAATGTAACTAATAATGTAACTAAGTATAAACCAAGATTTTTCACAACTCCAATGCACAGCCGAGTAAAATTTAAAAAATATTTCTAACCCCAAGAATATTTCAGCCAACACCCAATATAAGAAACATTATTTTCTTCACTTATATAAAGCTTACACACCTTTATTTGTGACTCTGCAGTAGGACATACTCTGAACACAAATCAACTAAGCAGTTTGTTCTTAACTCCCACTAATCTTGCAAATACAGAAAATAATAATATTTGGAATTTATTTTTCCATTTATTGTTGTGTAAGTAAAAGGGATCCATCTCCTTACAATGTTTTAATTTTGGGGTGGAAACTCCATTCATGTTTAAATTGGCATTTTAAGTGTTATGATGAGCCTAACAATTGATTGCCAATGAAACAAGAATAAACTACTTCTGGCAGATTCTGCTGTTGTTTTTCCTGCTGGCTTTTGTTCTAGCTTTTATTTTCCATGGGAAAATTTTCATATTGAGAACACTGAGAGGGCCAAATCTTTTAAGACATCCCCTAAGTGCACACACAATTAGATATCCTATGCTCATATAATTACTCCAGTAGTTATTTAGACAACTCACAATTGCCTGATTTGAGTACACAGTGGGAGTATGTGGCAAAGGCAGGTGCATACTTCTGGGTTTTTTTGGTTGTTTTTTTCTCCTTTTTTTCTACAGGTTTGTAAAGAAAAGATTTTGATACTTTCAGTAAACCTTGTACTTAGTGAACCCTGCCTATACACCTGTATCTTTAACACATAACATGCTATATTATATATATACACATATATAAAGAACTGTTATTTACTCTGCCATCTTACTTCCTAGCCATATTCTACTTTCCCATGTGTTCTTATCTAAAATGCACTGCATTTCAAAAAGCAGAAGAGACACATTTCCATGTACAGGTCATGTGATATAGGCAGACTGACTGTAGATGGCTGTATGACTTCTAAATCAAATGCTGTGCCCAGCATTGAATGAAATTATAATTTCACCACTGAGCTGTTCAAAGTGTTCGAAACATGGTATTACTAGACAAAAATTATATGCCTGACTGCTTGGCTTTTTTTTTTTTCTTAATATCAAGATCTGCTCTAACACAAAATACATCTAAGGAGAGGCAAACAGGAAATCATGATTTCAAACAGAAAATGAAATGATGTGTTTGAAATTAACGGATATATGGGCACACAAAGAAAATTTTCGTATCTTCATTTTTTTTCTTTGCCCTGTGCTTTTTTTGTTCTAAATCTACCAACATTTAACTTTAAATTGCTCTTTCTACTTTAAACAATCTGTTATAGCAAGAAATTTAAATGCACTGCTGTAAAACACCACCATCAGCAGGCCGGAACCTACTTTGGTCTCTCTTTTCTTAATCAAACATCTGGGAATCAAAAACATCTGTAGAGAGGCATGGAGTTAAGACTTCCTCTCTAAGTATCTTTGGCAAAACCACATAGATGGGATGATTAGCTTGCCCTGTAACAGCCCAAAAAGCAAAAAAAGGGAATTGGAGGAATATCTTAAAAGATTAGATACAATATATTAATTGTGTAATTATTACTACAGTACTAAGTTTTATTCACATTTCTAGGTATGTTAGATTGATCATCTTTCTTCCTATGTTGCCCTGAAGCATGATGGAATAGTCTAATGGTGCCAGTTTTAGGCTCATTTCCAAATAATAATTCTGCTTAAGCTAGTATGGATGATGAAGAGTGTGTCCAGTTTGTCCTGTCTTGTACTGGAGCCTCCAAAGAAAAGCCTGCATCCCTAGCACATTACCAGGCAGAACCAGAATTTATACAATTGTCACAAAGAGCAAACTAGTACACATATCACTTCATCTTCAAATGGTTGCATAAATATATGCCTTGCAGTACGAACTCTCCAGTACCTGGAGGTTCCCAGTAACAGTTCACATTACTTCAGGATTTTTAACGAAGAAAGGGCCAATGCCAAATCCAGTAGATTTACCAGATTTCATAGAACAGTTTGGGTTGGGAGGGACCTTAAAGATCATCCAGTTCCAATCCCCTGCCACTAGACCAGGTTGCACAAAGCTCCAACCAGCCTAGCCTCGAACACTGACAGGGATGGGACAGCCACAGCTTCTCTGGACAACCTGTGCCAGTGTTTCCCAAGCTTCATAGTGAGGAATTTCTTCCCAAAACTTACAAAAGCCAATCATTTTGATTGAGCTGCTCTCAAATGGAAGCAGGAATACAAGTCTGCCTTCCAAACTTATGTTTGTCTGCAGCAATCTGCTACCTGCTTGTTGAAAAACGTGCTTAAAGGGTTTACTTTCTTTCTTAGGAGAAGCAGCCCAGGAGGCCAGGGGCCATCTTCAGCCTTCCCAAGCCTCCAGCTGGGGAGGGCCGGACAACCACTGCGTGACCCGAGTTAATTTCTGTGCCACCACCTATATCCTACCACGAGGAAGTTTCTTTCCAGGCAGTTTGCACCCAGCCAGTCGCTTCCAGGGCACTTAGACGTGGATTCACATTGAACTACCTCGTTTTAAACTGCTTCTCCCCTCACCCCGGCCTTGCGTGACTGGGAACTACACCCGACGTGCACGCTTTATGTAAATAAAAGCGCCTCGGGCTTCCTCAGAGGGTAAAAGGCCCCGGAACAGAGGCGAAAATCTCCCTATTTCACAAGAATCCCAGCACTCTTTCGCTGATGCCCGCCGGACCTCGCGAGAAGCAGGCGGCGGCCGAGCTCCGCCGAGGCCCGCGACAAGAGAAGCCCCGTACCCACCTCGCCCGGGCCCCAACCGCGCAGCCCCGGCATTCCCCCGGTCCCACACTCTTCCAACCCCAGCGGCGGCCGAAGGCGCAAGCAGCGTACGGGCACCGCGGGCAGCAGCGGCTTCACGGCGCGGCGAGCGCCTGCGCGCAGGGAGCGAGGGGTGGGGGGGTGGTGTGTGTATGTGTGTGTGTGTAGTAGGGGGCGGTGCCATCGCGCGTCCCCGTGTGCGGGCAAGGGAACCCTTCCCCTTCCCTTCCCCAGGCCTCCCCCACCGCTTCCCCCTGCCCCGCGTCCCTCGCAGGGCGCCGGGCTGGCGCGGGGGGTTTGTGTGCCGCGCAGGGAGGGCAGGCGGGAGGGAGGCAGGCGGGGAGGGGGAGAGAGAGAGAGGCTGAGCCAGATCTTCATGCCACTGCAGGCAGCAGCAGCAGCAGCAGGTAAAACCGGCCCCAGAGCATCTGCTCCCTTTAACCCGCTTGCCACCCTCCCCGCCGGCCGCCCTGCAGCCCAAGTGCGCCGCCCCGGCCCCTGCCGAGGCCTTTCCTGGCGGCGGCGGCGCCTGGTCCCGCGGTCCCGGCCGTCAGTGGGCAGCAGCGGAGCCGGCAGGGGCGGTGAGGCCTGCGCCTACTGGGCCGCTGCCGCTCAGCGGCCTCTTCCCGCTCTTTCCCGCGGGGCTGCCCGCCGGAGCGCGGCCTGGGGCGTACTGAGGGAAGGCGCTCCCCGCCAGGGATCTCCCGAGCCAGAGCCTTGTTTATGGGACGTGAAAGCAGGGCGAAGGAGAAGGCAGGTTTGTCACAAGGTTTCCCCCTTTGGGTTGTTGTTTTCAATTGGTAGTGGTCGTTCTGCTGGCTAAAGAGGGAAGTTAAGGGCTTCGTGATTTTCGTTCCCCACCAGGCCTTGGAAAAAGAATTTTTAGGCTAACCTAGGTTTCTCTCCACTTTTCCTGCCCCAGAGCCTCTCTTCCTGTTCTCATCTGTCTAGCTCCATCTGTGCTAGCTATCCAGTTCATTACCATTAGTGGTAGATGTTTAACTGTCACACTTGTTTTTAATTTAGGTTACAGTAGTTAAGTGGTGTAGAAGTCCGGATTTCATTGCAGCGGCTGCAGTTAGCACATTTTAACTGTCTGAGAGTTTTATACTCTCAGATTGCTCTGCTGTACCCATCAGTAGTTTAGTTTAGCTACATGTCCTTGGTATTACACATCCTGGAGGCTTTATGGTTGGCTTTTAAGAAATAGCTCTTCCATCATATTGGCATAACATTGCATTAGTGGTATATATGCGTGAAAGTGGTATCTATGTGAAAGAATCAGGTTCCAGAATGTACTGGGATGGGGCTTGGGGGACAAGATTACTCTTCTACCACTCAGCTCCACATCATCCATGTACTGCTTTACTCTCAGTAATCCTGCTTGCCTTCCTTACAAAGCACTCTGAAGCTTAGTTAAAAAGCACCACGAGAGAATTACCTCTTTTCAGACCAATTAAACGTCATTAAAATTGTTATTTGTCAGTTCTGTTACTTGCCACACATTAATTCAACTATTTACTGATAATACCTCCTCTGTGAAAGCTAAAACTTTCAAAATGTCTTCCAGTTCAATGTGGGATGATTGTTGGTATTAAAAATATTTTTAAGAGTTTGAGGGTCATGAACCATACAGTTAAATTAATTCTAGATCCCACTTCTCTCTGAATCATCATCCACTGTTGCATTTGCAACTCACAGGTTGAAATACTGTAAGATCTAAACCTGGGCAATAAGAAAACTACATTGGTTTTAGATTACATTTATATTTTTGAAACCAGTCCTTTAAAAAAAAAACCCAAACCCTTAATATATTGTCTGAGTTGACACACCTGTGAACTACCAGTTGTCACATTTCTTTTTTATTGACACACATGTCCCATTTACAGCCTAAATGCTGTGACCCTGAAAGTCATATGTGTTTGTGTATATATATATAGTAGTAGCGATTACTAGAGTTGTTAAAATAAAGGTTGTGTTGTAATACATTCAGACTATCAGGTAAACACAGAATTAGACACAGCCTATGACAGAGAAATTGACGAGTTTTTAAACATTCATATATTTCCTTACTTGAAATTGGTAACTGTGCTGCTGAGCCACAACAGGAGCTTACCCTTGTCTGAGCTGTGATCCTGGGTAATGAATTACAGTTCATAACAAAGTATGAGATCATAAGCAATTTCTATTTTTATGTAATAAGTGCATCTAGTAAGTGCAAACTGGAAAGGTAGTGCATTTTTTTCCACTTAGATTTTAGCATGGCTTCATAATTTAGATACTATAGATATGGTAAACTCGTATGAAAACTAACAATGGGTACTGGTAGCATTGTTTAGCAATTAATTAAACTACCGAGGTTCTTGCATATTTCGCTTCATTTCACCACCCCAGTGATCTGTGGAAAGCCACAAACTTGATTTGTTACAAACAGTTATTTAGTTTCTGCTGTAGTATTAGCAAAGCTGGCTTGTGTACAGAAATGGTTCAGAGCTTTCCTCAAAATACTGTGCCACCTGGAGTGGCACTTAATCTTTGAGAAATGTTAGCGAAAATATGCTTCTCACATTTTTCCTTCTTTGTGTTACAATGTTGGCTTAACTCAAGCATTGTTCTTTTTTCTTTTGTTTGCACTTGCATCTTTTGGACTTTGGCACCTTGTATTAATGTTCAGGAAAAATTTGATTTGGTGGATATGTGTTACACATTCTCTGCCTGCCTGTGATATATGCTAATGTAGAGATCATCTTTGCTGTCTCCAGGTTGTTACTATTTAAACTTCATTTTTCATTGGGGAAGGGCTATGCAAAGAGCTGTTTTACACTTTGCCCTGAAAGGAATTCTGTTGATGAAGTCTTACAAAGTTTACTTTGTGCTTCATCCTTAGGAGTTTTATCTTAAACTGTTAGGTATGCTGCTGTAATTGACAACAGCTGTTGCTGAGAATTGCGGAGGATAGACAGTTTCTAAGATAATAAGTCTCTAGTCCATTTGAGGCTTTGTTGATTAGTGTGTGTAAGAGCATTTTGGATCAGGAGCCAGTGATGTCTGTGGAGTGCAAATGTGGTAGGTTATCTCAACTGCTTGACTTAGAATCTGCACTCTCTATAGCAAATAAGTTACAGGGTTTGCGTGCTTTTTCTGCTAGCCCAGGAAAGTGCCCAAAGCAGTTCAATCTGTAGTCTACAAAAGCATAGATCCTTGCCTGAGCTGTGCTCTCATAGGAAGAGGGCCGTTAAACATGATAAAAGGAGTTGCTTGCCTGTGTTTGGTTGTTATGTTAGTGACGCTTAAACTCTCTATTTTTGACCTCTGAAAGAAGAGGCATAGATGTTTCCATTTCAAATTATTAGATAGATTGGTACTGTGGTTTGCATTTTACCTAAGAAAGTTTTCATTAGTTATCCAAATATCTTTTTTTTTTAATTTTTTGTTCCACAATGTTGCAGTGTCTGTGATGAAATAGTTTTTAAAAAAGGACTTGAAAATGATGCAATTTGAGATCCCTGTCATATTGGGTAACATTAATAATAATAATATTAACAATTCATATTCTTTTTATTGATGCTGAGCAGAAAAAAGCATGATTACTCTGAATTGTATGGGAATCTGTGTGTGGCAGTATTTGAGGAGAAACGGTTGAACATATTTATACTCTGAGAATTAAGAAGCAAGAGCAAAGCTGGAGCAGTTAGTCAAACTACATCCAGACCTTGGAGACAAATGTTCAACATTTAGTGTATTTTGGGTAAAGGTTGGTGAGTTACCAAACAGAATAGGAATGTGTATTTTGCCTCTGTAAATGGTTAGATGTAGATTTCCCAAAAGCACTGAGTCATAACATGACCTGAGCTCTGGTTGGGAATAGTTCAAAAGTAATAGGAAAAATTATGTGTCACTGATGTTGAACTGAATGCAGCAGAAAAGAAACAGTTATCATGGTATCTTGTGTTCTACTAGAAAAAAGAACCCAACACTTTCCTTCTGTACGATCTAATTTGAGGGGCTTTTTGTTCTGTTAATGGGCTGGCAAATTGTTATTTTAGGTTTATTAAAGAACGTTATTACCACACTACTAATTAATCTCTTTGTGTGTATGTGAAAAGTACTTGCTTAAGTTGACTTGCATTTAGTACTGCATCAAGTAGTGTTGCATTAGAGTGGGGATCAAATCTGTCTTGATACATGAACATTTCACCTTAAATACTTTACAGCATCAGCTTTTGTCTGATACTGAGAATCTACCGTTTACTTCTGTGGATGACTTGCTTCAGTGATTCATCTTTGCCACTATTTAAAAATAAGGCATGCAATTATTGTTTGAATACATTTGAATGCATCTGTCTTTCACTGGTTCTTGTTATCTCGTCTGAATTCTCTGTCATATCAGACTGCCTTAAAACTTGATTTGTCCCTTTGACACTGTGTTTTCACTCCTCTGCATGGTGGCAGTCCCTAGCATTTAAAGACAGATACAGATTTTAAAATACATAGTTTCAAAAGAGCATCAACAGATCATAGATTTGCTGGGCTGACTGCTCTAAGACTCTTGGATAAGTTTAACAAGTATGCTGATTTAAAATGTTTGTCTCACAATATTTTTTAACATCTGATCTGGAACATCTGTTTAACAAATGACTTGGAAAGAAAATCAATATAATGTGATACAATTATACCATTTTGAATCTTTCCAACTATAGAATGAAAGTATTTATTGACTATTTTTGATCTTTCCTTACGATTTTTTAACACTTGTGCCACCTCTGTCTATTCATGAGCCTCTGCCATTTTTGGGGTAGTATTGATAATACTTTTGGCTGTGTCATACGTGGATGTTTTATGTCTCTCAGTTTCTATACTCCATAATTCTAATTCACGTTGATGGTGATCCAGCTTCTCCTTTTCTACATCGTCAATCCTGCATTTTATTTTTTTTTTCTCCTCACACTTGCTTCTTTTCTCAAAAACCTCAGGTTTTGCACAAGTGGGATGAGCCATAGCCAAAATTATCCTCTTTGGTAGCTGTAGGATTCGTTGACCATAGAGAAAAGCCCTCTTAAGGAAGTTTCCATTCTCGTGTTTTTGTCTTAAGATTTTTCTTTCCAATCAGTTTTGTTCATAACTCTTTTCAGCTTCTGAAATTTTGAAGCCTTAGGAATATGAGCATGTATCTGGCTACATAATCTCTACCTGGCTATATAATCTGATCATGATCAGTAATTCCTAAAACTATCCCCAGTTTCTAGTCCAGTGACTTAACTCGTTTTAGCCCTTATAGTAGGATATATAATTTCTCTGTGTCAGTTATGGTGAGTGTTGTTAGAAAATTGTTGCTAATATTTTTTTAAAGTGATGCTTTTACTGGTGGCTGCTAAAGTACCTGAGATACTAGGTTTCATTATTAAATACTTCATTTTGACATTATTCTTTCAGCACATTACAAATAGGGGCTTGTAAAAAAAATCCTACTGTTCTCTAGTTTGAGCTGATGGTGTGAAACAGACCTCTGCTGTCTCTACCTTCTGAGTGAGCAGTCTTATTTAACCCTTAGGTCCACACAGTCAATATTCTTTGGTTCTGAACTATCAGGTAATGAAAAATGAAACGATGTTTCTTGAAACCTGGATTATGGCTGGTGAATTATAAGTGGAATTTTCATTTAATCTCAGTTTTTAGACAAATGGACTTTTGGCCTTTTTTTATTTTTTATAATTTTTTTCTTCCTGTTGGGAGGAAGTGTGTCATGTGATAGACTTGAATTTTTGTAAGATATGGAATTTGTTGAAAGCATTAGAGAATCTTTCTAGAACAGTAAAAGTGGATTTTTGGTATTTAGACTGCAAATCTTAGCATAAGAATTGGCATCAGATGAATTTTCATATGGGCCATTGTTTTGTCATGGTGGCCTATAGCAGGTATTTTAAAGGAAATTACAAAAAGATTCCCAGTTGTGGAATAATTGCCATACTGTGGAGCTCCCCAAATTCTTGTCAGTTTACAAGGTTTTACAGTGCTGATCCTGAGTGTTCTGTCCCATAGTATTTTTCTTGTTGATATGTAATTTTGTATAGGTGGGCATTTTCATGGTTATTATAATGGAAATACGTAATCTTTTTACAAACTTTACCGTGTTGTGTTTATAAGCTGCCTTCCCACTGTCATGCTTAGCGCTCTTTTCTGAACTGTTAAGAGTAGCTTAAAGCTCAGTAGTTACTTGAGCATCACTGTTGATTATTTCTTATCTACTCTGCCTTAGATGTGCCAACAACAATTTCCCAGCATGCTGTCCATTTGCTTGCGTTTTTTAACATCCTTAATCTCACATGGTGTTGATGGACATGATTGTATTCTGGGTCCTGAAATTTTCCACTAGCACTGGTGGATGTGACCACTAGCTCCTGCATCGTACATGGTGTGAATATGCACACTCTTTCCTCCAATATTTTTTCTTCCTCTTATTGTTCACAGCAAGGCGACATCTATATCTGGATAGAGATCTACCTATATTGTACTCATTGAAGCATAAAATGTTGCAAAGTTGAAAAATGTTAAAATGTTTTCTGATTTTCCCAAACAGATTCTCTTTCAAAATTAAGATTATTTTCTTAAACTGCGATTAGTTTTTTTTTCTATAATCTGTGTTTTGACATTGTTCCCACTGACCTTCCAGATGCAAGTTTGACTTCTTTTGAAAGTAAAGAACATTTAAGCCTGGAACGGTATGTTTCAAGCGTATTTCGTAATTGTTCTTTTATCAGCATGCTTGCTGCAATATATATATGAGTAAGAGGTTCCAGTGTCAAGTTGACACTTTGATTTCTTGTACCTTCTTGACTAAACATTATCTAAAGTATTCATGATTAATGTCTAGTAGTTTTGTAGAGCCTTTCATCTATAAATGAAAATAGCATTAATAATTTTCAGTGGGCTGGAAGTGACTTATTCAAGGCCATACAACAAGTCAAAGGGGAAGCTACAGTTAGAACTCAGATTTTATAATATCCCATCACAGCTAATACATGAATGTACTGTAAAATGTTTATTAAATCACACAATTTAAATGAGTTTGTTAAATGGGAGAAATTAAAAGTATTTTGGGCATGTTAAATAGCAGGCTATGTATAAGAAATTTGGGAAGTAGAGTGAAAGAGTAAATATAAAGGGAATAGTATTAATGCTTATGGGACAAATACAAGTAGACATTCAGTATACTTAATGTAAATCTGATAGGTTATTTGATAATTGTGCTGGGGAAGATTTTTGGGTTCTTAATTTCTTTAGTGAGAATAGCTCTCAGCTGATACTCATGCTAGTTTTGTATGTCCTGCTTCCTATAAACATTACCTGTACTTTCACGATGGTGGCTTGGACACCTGCAGTGTATACAGGCTGGTATTTTTATTTAAATACATATTAAAAAAAAAAGTGTGTGAGCCTTGCTTGTTTTTCAGCTATTCATGAGTCAGTACCATAGTTTTTCCTCCTTTAGGCCTGACTCATTTTTAATTTACATCATTTACACGTATGCCTATGGTGCAAATAAATATACACAGTTTGGGGAAAAGTTAATAAATCAAATAGATTAACTGGGCAATTCTTTGTATATATGTATGTATATTTTTTTCATAGACTGAAAACTAAATCTGGTGCTGCTTGTGATATTATCTTTTGATGTTCTTTATATACAGTGCATTCTTTCTTTATTTATTTATATACAGTGCATTAAGTAGTCTAGGTTAACAACCCAAAGATTTCACCTACTTTGGTTTCCATTTTTGGTTCACATTTATACATAAAGCCTATACTGGTTGTGCCCTGCTAGTTCTATTGCTTCATGAAAATATGTTGTAAATAATACTGAAAAGAGTCTTTTGATTTTAAGTGTTCAGAAACCTGTATTCCTGTAAATGTAATTTTTATGGCTGGTTGAGAGAAGATGATGATGGATGAGCTCAAGAAGAACCATAGAATAGTTTGGGTTGGAAAGGACCTTAAGATCATCTAGTTCCAACCCCCCTGCCAAGGGCAGGGACACCTCACACTAAACCATGTCACCCAAGGCTCTGTCCAGCTTGGCCTTGAACACCACCAGGGATGGAGCATTCACAACTTCCCTGGGCAACCCATTCCAGTGCCTCACCACCCTCACAGTAAAGAACTTCTTCCTTATATCCAATCTAAACATCCCCCGTTTTAACCTGTTACTCCTTGTCCTATCACTACAGTCCCTAATGAAGAGTCCCTCACCAACATCCCTATAGCCCCCCTTCAGATACTGGAAGGCTGCTATGAAGTCTCCACGCAGCCTTCTCTTTTCCAGGCTGAACAGCCCCAACTTTCTCAGCCTGTCAAAAGTAGAGGAAAATGCAACAAGCAGGAAGTTTCTGACTTCCTGTAATCAGAGGAAACTCGTGTCCCAGACAGTAGAAAGGTTTCTTCCAAACACATCAGTCGTATCTGTTCATTGACACAGAAAACTTAAAGCATTCAATCAAAAGTCAGTGTCTTGAAAACTTGGGAAAGAAAAAAACCAACCCCCCTCAAATCCCCAATGAAACCTTAGCATTTTAGATTAGAGGAGTGTTGCATTACAGTTAGGACTTGATTTTTTTTCTTTTCAAATGTGCTTTTCAAAGAAGGCAACCAATTAAATGAAATGAAAACATCTTAGGAATGACGATGAACTTCACCTTTTAATTTGTGAATTTGCTTCACAATTTTCTGCAGAAGTACTTAGTGTTGGCGTGAAATGCCCTGTGAAATTTTAAGTTGGCACTTTATGTCTTACTTTAAATAAGTTCATTTTGGGCAGTTCTTGCAAATTGAAAGTTCATTCCCATATAGGTTTTCTGAAAAAAATACTGTATGGCAATATGAATATATTACATTTGGAACTTCAGTGTCCCTATTTCACAAAGTTCCCTTCTGTGGTCAGGGTGGCTTTCACCTACTGGAAAGCTACTTTGATTTTTGAATTTGTGCATATTATACTGCCCATGACTCTTGGTTTGAAGATTGCTTGATTTAGGTGCAAGATGACAGTCAAGGCTCGACTGCAAGTCAGGGAATTGGAAAAAGCTTTAAGGGATAGATGGAATGAGATATGCATAGGGCAGAATGTACCTTCTCCATTTCCATCTGATTACTAGCTGCTTGTGGCCCCTTTCATGCTGAATTTTTTCAGTACTGTGTATGGATCCAAGCAGTTTGCAGATTGATTTGATTCTAACATTTGATCAGTGAAGCTGTTTGTTGATTTGACACACTTTCAGAATAAAATGTCAAATTCGGGCTTGCAGAGATGGAGAAGCTACCTAGTCTTCTGTCACTTTTTTGACGTTTGTATTGAGCCTTGAGTATATTCTTAGCGTGAAGTGAGAGGAATTCTGTACCTGGTAAGAAATAAAAACATATACTGGACAGATGCATGTTAATATTAATCTTTAGTAATTATATTTGGTGATGATGTCAGACATATATTGGGTATTTATACTGCTCAGAATCCATTTGTTGATTCTCAGTAGGGAGGAGCAAAGGGCAGTAGCAGCTGCGATCACTAAACATAGCTCCGTTTTGACATTGTGTATGACTGGGATGGATTGAGGTACACTTACAAAATGAACAAGTGGCACTATCAGCTGTTGCAAATCCAGCTGAGATGCTGTTTTATTTTGCACTCCTGTGTACCCTATAGCCTCAGTGATTGGAGAAAGTCCTAATGTATTTTCAGTATGTTACACATTTTTTGTTCTGGTCTTTAGGGATTTTAGATAAGCTGTCAAAGTTCTTGATATTAGAAGAAAAATATGTAGTTCTATCTGTAAGTCAGTATTCAGAACTGACATATGCCAGGAATTAGAACATGCTGTTGCTATTTCATAGCTGTTGGGTGAGACTAGATTTTTACATTAATTTACAGTAATAGTGTATGATCAGTCATGGTTATAATTTCCACTGTGAATAATTTTATCTGAGAAGAGGGCAAATGTGGGTTGGGTGAACATCATTTTACTCCTTATAACAGTTTACCCAGATTGGGATAAAAGTGTGTTGATAGACTTATGCTATAATTTTTGTAGATTGACTGGAGTGCTTCATTTTCTAGAGCTGCTGTTATTTATCATTTAGCCCATGAGAATGTTAGACACCTCTTAATACAGGCAGTCAATCTTTTGACAGTGTTTCAAGGGTATCTTTCAGTAGGACTTAGGGTAATCTCCCCTTTTCTCAAAACCTTCAGACTCACTATCTCCTTCCAAAAGTAATGGATCAGTCTAGCTCAAGCTGTATGATCTTAAGAAAGAAGAATGGCCAGATAGGAAATGTATGACTAGGGCTTGAACCAGTGGGTTTAAGAGGAGAACCTTCAATGTAAAACTTATTAACAGTCATTGAGTAGTCTTTTTGGTTTTGATTTTGTTTGTTGTTGTTTTTTTTAACCACTGAGCATTTTGTTTGGATCCCTCTTAGCTGCTTCTTTGCAGTCTTACTCTGCCCTAATGCTTGCAGCCCTGGACTTTCCTTGGCTGAAAGAACGTAGCCTACTTCTAAGATTCCAGCATCCGGAAAAATAGAGTAAAATCAAGCCCAATAAAACAGGTGGTGTGTCTTGATCCCTTGCCGGCCATCATTCTTTTTTGTTTTGTTTATTTTTTTTTTTTTTGCAATGTATGTCTCAACATTTTGTTTGCCTGAGTTTTGTGCATGACAAGCTCTGCTTCTGTGTTTTCAAGCCACGCGTGGGTCCAGCTGCAACAGAAATAATTGTAAGGTAGTGTTGTGGGTTAACCGCAGTAGGCAGCTCAGCACCACATAACCACTCACTAAAGAAATGTGGGCAAGGAAGATCAAAAACACTATCAGTAAAGATACAGTTTTACATATTAAAGCATATTGTATTGGCTAATGGATGACAGACTTACAAGGGATTTTACTAAGGTTGTCTTCTCATTACTACAAAATGGTGTGCAGTGATAAAGGTGCAAACAGAATAATGTAAAATTGCTGATGAGAGCCTTGATCATCAAAGACAACTGTATTTACAGTTATTGAAAACTTTGGCAACCAGTGAGATAAGCATTTTAGAGGTTGCACACTGCAGATAGATTGGGAGGTAAGTTGGATTGCATGGTTAAGTGTGGAAAATGAGAATTTTAGGTATGTAGCCAGGTTGAATCTCACGTGTACAGGTCTTATTAAAAACAAGAACAACAAAGTTTCAGATAAGATCTGAATATAATGAAAGATAAAGCGGAGCTGGTGAAGATTGCCTCCTCATTTTGAACCTGAGTGGTGAAAATGGTGTCAACGATGTATTTGATACCAAAAGAAAATGTGTCTGAGGATTTCTGATTTTTCTCAAATACTCAGTTTGCTTTACGAAGAAAGATAACTGTAGTTGTACATTACATTAAGCTGACACTCTTTCTGCTGTATGTGGTATGGAATCTATACTTCTTCCCCTATGAAATAAAAAAAAAGATTCAAGTTGCCAGCAAGTCTCTAGATTGCTAGTATTGTATTTCAGCTGATGTTTCTTCCTCACACTGACCAGACAACTTATAAAATTATTATTCAGGTTAACGTCAGAGTAATTGAAGGTTGGGTAGCAGTTTCATTTTTTTAGCATGAGAGAATTTATCTTTCAAAGTCCTGAGTTACAGTTTGCAATGATTTCATCATTGAAAAGTATCCTGAGCTGACAGCAATAAATTAACTGCCATTTCACTTGAGACTAATTCCTGTCTACAGTGAAGAATTTTGCTTGGTGAAACGTTATGGCCATGCCAATTTTGTTCTTGTTAATTTTGCTTAGTTTTGAAGGAGTTGAAACAAGTGTCTATTCCAGAGTTCTGTTGTAGCAGATAGTAATGGGTTTGTCATGATTCATTGCTGTTGTCTGTTTATAGCACCCACTGGATACTATGGCTTTCCATGTAGTCCCTTCCAATATGCTAACCTCTTCCCTGTAACTTGAGATACATTTCTGTACTTTCACTATCTTTATAGAATGTTTTGAAGTATTTTTACTTCTATTTGACATTCGCCTTTTCTGAGGCTGGAGCTAAGTTTTACTGTCAGTTCTTGTCAGACAAAGTCTGTGACACCATTATGATATATTGACTTGAAGACACAGGTAGAGGATTATGGACAGTGAAATAAGGCTGAAGTGTAAGCAGTCTTTCTAATTGCATGTACGTGTAAACAAATTAAAAACATTAAACTGACATCTTTCACCTTGCACAGGTGAAAGGGGAAAGCTTGCTCTTCTGCAGCAGACATTTGCTTTGATACCTTCCTCTCAGAGTTACAGCTCTGCCATCCAGCCTCTTCAGTGTTTCTGAAGTAGACTGTCTTAGAGCCAGAGTTTGGGGTTTAACACCTTGTTATGGTCTCTGTCACCTATGACAGTTGATCACAGATCATCTGACTGCATTGGACCTTGCTGGGCATTCCTTCATCAGTTCTCTGCCCAGTGATACAGTAGTTGCAAGTTACAATAGTTCTTCAAAGACTAGTTATTAATGCTGCGATGAAAGAAAACAAACAAACAAAACAATAGAAAAAACCCTCAAAACAAGCAAATAGAATCCCAAACTCCCTCTGTCCTCAAACTTGATCTCTACTGACAATTTCTTTGTGACCTCTTGTTGTAGTTTAAGCTCAGCCAGTAATTCAGAACCGCTCACTCTCTCCTCCCTCCCCCCTTTCTCCCTCTTCTCCCAGAGAGATGGGGAGGAGAATTGAAAGAATGTAACTCCCACAGGTTGAGATAAGAACAGTCCAGTAACTAAGGTATAACACAAACCACTACTGCTACCATCAGTAATAACAAGGGAAATAGCAAGGGAAGAGAATGTAACTGCTCACCACCCACCAACCAATGCCCAGACCAACCTGAGGAGTGATCTAGCTCTTCTGGGTAACTGCCCCCAGTTTATATAGTGGGCATGACAGGCTGTGGTATGGAATACCTCTTTGGCTAGTTTGGGTCAGGTGTCCTGTCTTGGCTTCCCCTCCTCCCTGGCAGAGCATGAGACTCAGAAAGTCCTTGGTCAGAGTAAACATTACTGAGCAGCAGCTAAAAACATCGGTATTATCAGCACTGTTCTCAGGCTGAGAGTGAAAAACACAGTGCTGCACCAGCTACTAAGAAGGAGAAAACTGACTGCTACTTCTCAACCCAGGACAGTATTCACCTGTTATTCCATACTATTCACATCACGCTCAAATCCCACATTTTCAATGTACCATCACTCTTGTCTCATATATATATATATATATATGAATATATATGCATACACACGCACACACACACAGGTCATTCCTTAGTGTCTGGACCAATTGCTGTAAAGCTGCTGAGTCCATCTGGTCCATGATGTCAGGCTCTATCTCTTGTAACAGTCTTTCAGAGCAGGAGAGGTTGTGTGCAGTGTTGGATCATTGCCTGCTGTGATACTGCAGAACTTGTCTGGTTCCATCAAAGTTCCTTCTTTGTTGGGATGACAGTCAGAGGGAAGTCAGGGACGGTTGCTGGTGAGCTGAAGACATCTATAATTGGTGGGCTGTAAAAGTGCTATGTAGCAGGCAACAGCATACAGTTGAGTTAATTGGCTGTTTTCCCTTAAAATCAAATCCCCTTGAGGTACACATCAGACTTCCCCATCTTCCAGCATTACCCACCAAGTATATCCTGGTCCCTGAGCAAAAGCAGTCCTATGACTGGGGATTCTGACTGGGCTGGGCAAGCCCTGTTGGCAGATCCTCTGGTGTTGACCAACCAGGTGGCTTTTGGTAAATGTGTATCCCAGTGTTTGGAAGTTCCACCACCCATTGCTCTCAGTGTAGTTTTTAGCAGTCTGTTTGTCCTGGGTTCAGCAGTAGCAGTCATTTTTCTCCTTCTTAGTAGCTGGTGCAGTGCTGTGTTTTTGACTTTCGGCCTGGGAACAGGACTGATAACACCAGTGGTTTTAGTTGCTGCTGAGTTGTTTAGTCTGACCAAGGACATTATGAGCCTTATGCTCTCTCAGGGAGCAAGGGAAGCCAGGAGGAAGCAGAGATAGGACACCTGACCCAAACTAGCCAAAGAGGTATTCCATACCATAGCATGCCCAGGATGTAAACTGGCAGTTACGCGGAAGGACGAGATCGCTGCTGGGTCAGGCTGGGTATTTATTATCAGTGGGCTGGTGATGAGCAGTTGTATTCTCTTCCCTTGTTATTTCCCTTATCATTATTATTATTGGTTGTAGCAGTAGTGATTTGTGTCATACCTTAGTTACTGGGCTGTTCTCATCTCAACCGGTGGGAGTTACATTCTTTTGATTTTTCTTCCCAACCCTCTGGAAGTGGGGGAAGGAAATGGGGGGAGGGGGGCAGTGGCAGTGGACTGCATGGCTCACTTGCCAACAGGGTTTAAGCCACAACATCATTGTACCGTTCAATTTTCACCTTGGCAAACTGACTCTATTCACCCTCTCCTTCAGCAGTTTCTGCAGCTTGTCGTCAGGGACTCCATATAGCTGCTGTCCATCTCTGCTGCTTTCCCACCATATGGCAGGACCCATCAGTAAACAAGGCATACTGCTTTTCACTTTCTGACAGTTTATTATATGATGGGGCCTCTTCAGCACGCATCACCTCCTCCTCTGGTGACATTCCAAAATCTTTGCCCTCTGGCCAGTCCATGATGACTTCCAGAATGCCTGCATGACTGGGATTTCCTATCTGAGCTCGTTGTGTAATTAGTGCAGCCCACTTCCTCCATGTAGCATCAGTTGCATGATGTGTAGAGGAGACCCTGCCTTTGAACATCCAGCCCAGCATGGGCAACTGGGGTGCCAGGAGGAGCTGTGCTTCAGTGCCAATCACTTATGAAGCAGTTCGAACCCCTTCATAGGCTGCCAGTATCTCTTTCTTAGTTGGCGTATAGCTGGACTCAGATACTCTGCATCCCCGACTCCAAAAGCCGAGGGGTCGACCTCGAGTCTCCCCTGGAGTTTTCTGCCAGAGGCTGCAGGTGGGACCATTCTCCCAGCTGCAGTGTACAGTACATTTTTCACATCTGGACCGGTCCGGACTGGTCCGAGGGTCATTGCATGAACTATCTCGCGTTTAATTTGCTCGAAGGCTTGTTGTTGCTCAGGACCCCATTTGAAATAATTCTTCTTCCGGGTCACATGATAGAGAGGGCTTACAATCAAACTGTAATTTGGGATGTCCATTCTCCAGAGCCCCACAGCATCCAAGAAAGCTTGTGTTTCTTTCTTATCAGTTGGTGGAGACATTGCTGTTACCTTGTTGATCACATTATTGGGGATCCGGCGACATCCATCTTGCCATTTTATTCTCAAAAATTGAATCTCCTGTGCAGGTCCCTTGACCTTACTTCGTTTTATGGCGAAACTGGCTTTCAGACGGATTTGGATTATTTTTCTCCCTTTCTCAAAGACTTCTTCCACTGTATCACCCCACACAATAATGTCATCAATGTATTGCAGGTGTTCTGGAGCTTGCACCTGTTCCAGTGCAGTCTGGATCAGCCCATGGCAGGTGGTAGGGCTGTGTTTCCACCCCTGGGGGAATTGATTCCAAGTATACTGGATGCCTCTCCAATTAAAAGCAAACTGTGGCCTGCACTCCACTGCCAAAGGAATTGAGAAAAATGCATTGGCAATATCAGTCGTGGCATACCACTTGGCTGCCTTTGACTCTAATTCATACTGAAGTTCTAGCATGTCTGGTATGGCAGCACTCAATGGTGGTGTGACTTCATTCATGCCCTAGTAGTCTCCTGTTAGTCTCCACTCTCCATTAGACTTTCACACTGGCCATATGGGGCTATTAAGGGTGAGAGGGTCCTACTGATCATTCATTGGCTCTCCGATCTGTGGATCGGTTTATGGATGGGCTGACAATGTTGTGGCAGCTGTCTTGTATTAGAGGTAGTGAAATGATTTTTTTCTGAGACTTGGGCCAGGAGAGCACAACAAACTTTTGAAATATGCCGATGTAAAAGTAAATTAGATTTGCATTTATCATTTACTTTTACTTTATATCTTAGTTTTAGTTCTACAGGTCACTCACTTGATCAGGTATACAGTCAGTGAATTGAGAATTTTTGTTCAAGGAATCTCTAGTCTGGAATGTGGAATGAAGGAAAGTGAATAACTAGGGCTTTGAATGGTGACCCAGACATAATCAAACACACAACAATCTTGGTAATCCTTGAATGATGTAATCTTCACGTTATCTTGTGTGACTAGATGGTAGAGATGCAACAGATTTCTTTTTACATTTAGGATCATGTGAAATTTATATTCATAGTGCACTTCTTTTGATCCTGAAGGTAATCTCCTATAATAAAAAATGTTAAAAACTTCACAATACATTTTCTAAGTTGATGTATTTTGCATTAGTAGAAGTACGGAAGATTGGGAACTACAGGGTGTAAAACTTTAATGGGCATTATTCCTGCTGTTTATGGTTGACTTGGCTTCATATTTTTATTTTGAGCTTAAATGGATTTCAGTAATTAAGCTATATCCTCCTTTTCATAAGTATTACTTGCACTGTGTATGTGAATTTAAGGTAAAGCAGTGTAAACTGAAGGCACTCATCTTGAGTGCCATTATGGGGCATGTACAGGACAGCGAGGTGATCAGGCCCAATCAGCGTGGGTTTATGAAAGGCGGGTACTGCATGAATAACCTTATCTCCTTCTATGAGAAGGTGATTTATTTCATGGATGAGGGAAAGGCTGTGGATGTGGTCTGCCTAGACTTCAGTAAAGCCTTTGACATCATTTCCCACAGCATTCTACTGGAGTCACTGGCTGCTAATTGCTTGGATTTTGTACAGTTGAGTGAGTAAATATCTGGCTGCATAGCCAACCCCAAGGAGTGGTGGTGAACGGAGTTAAATTCAGACCGTAGCTGGTCACAGGTGGTGTTCGTCCAGGGTTCAGTACTGGGGCCAGTTCTGGTTAATATCTTTATGATCTAGATGAGGGAATTGTGTGCACCCTCAGAAAATTTGCAGGTGACACCAAGTTGGATGGGAGTGCTGATCTGCTTGAGGGCAGGAAGGGTTTACAGGGGGATCTGGACAGTCTGGATTGATGGGCCTAGGCCAATTGCATGAGGATCAACAAGGTCAAGTGCTGGGTGCTGCGCTTGAGTTGCAACAACCCAATGTATCGCCACAGGATTTAGGAAGAGCAGCTGGAAAGCTACATGGTGAAAAAGGATCTGGGGGTTTTGGTTGACAGTTGACTGAACATGAGCCAGCTTGTGCCCAGGTGGTCAAGAAGGCCAGTGGCATACTGGCTTATACCAGAGAGTGCGGGCAGCAGGACTATGGAAGTGACTGTCACTCTGAACTCTGCACTGGTGAGGCTGCACCTCAGATAACATTCAGTTTTGGGGCCATCACTATAAGAAAGTAGATGCTGGAGTATGTCCAGAGAAGGCAAGAAAGCTGGTAAGTGTCTAGAGCACAAGTCGTGTAAGAAGCAGTTGAGGGAACTGAGAATGTTTAGCCTAGAGAAAAGGAGGTTGATGGGAGACCTTGCTGTCTGAATGGAGGTTGTAGTGAGGTGATTGTCAGTCTCAAGTAACAAGCAATAGGGGAAGAGGAAATGGCCTCAAGTTGTGCCAGGGGAGGTTTAGATTGGCTATTTCCATATTCTTTATGGAAAAGGTTGTCAAACATTGGAACCGTCTGCCTGGGTAAGTGGTTGAGTCGCTAACCCTGGTGTTGTTTAAAAGATAGCAGATGGTGCTTAAGGACATAGTTTAGTGGCAGACTTAGTAGTGCTGGTTAACAGTTGGGCTTGATGATCCTAAAGATCTTTTCTAACCTAAACAATTATATACTATTTTATTAAAATGAAACAGATATTTGTAATGCACTCTGGATGGGTAGTCTATATCATGTATTTCAGGCACACAAATGATTTAATGAAATTTATTTACAGTGAAGTACTGTGTGTGATGCTGTACATTACTGAGAACAGCTTTAGCTTTAGCATAGAAAATCACTTCAATGCAGTTTATTGTTTTAAACCTAGTTTACTTCCTTACCTTATGTATTCGGCTTTTTTTACCATTTGAGAGGATTTCTGTTGTCTTGCTTTGCTGTTCTGAAGGCATTTTTCTCTGCTATGAACACTAATTGATCTGACAGGGGTCAGAGGAAATATCTGTTGATTGCCCATGTTTTTGCTGCATGTCAAACAATACACTTGTTATCGTTATGAATTCTTACATAAAATGAATAACAAAGTGCTAGTATGGCTAAGTGAAACAACGCATTACTTTCTAGATGCCTGCTGAGTAAGCACTTAGTTCAAGAAATCAAGAAGTCCTGTGCTTCTGGATGCTTAAGATTTGTTGCTGGAAAAAAAAATTGATCTATACTTTTAAGTCCTAAGTGACTTCATGGTCCATGTCAGTGATGGAAAAACCTGCACTTCAACAAACTTGAATTGACTAATAGAGTTATAACCAAGATAAATTTACAGGATGTGAGATGTGGGAAGAAGAGGGTGTATACCCATTGGTTAAGTTAAACTATTTTCTGTCCATTGTTTCTGCCTCTGTTACTAGTCATTACCTGTTCATTTCTGCTGTTACTCTTCTGTAGTGGTTCTGGCAGCTGCAGTATGTTGACATCAGTTTACTTGGTATGGGTTAGATTTAGGTTTTGTTTTTTTTTTTTTTTTTATAAAGTCATCTAAAATTAAAAAGTAAACGCTGAATCTGATTTTTAATGAGTAGCAGCAGAAATTGTATAAATACACTAAAAGTACACTGGAAGATACATTGATAGTCTTTTAGTCAATGTAGGCTTTTTTTTTTAATTAGAATTCTTTGTGAAGTAAGGATGGGCAGAATTATGTAGGACATTAGGGGTGATGCTGAGAATCAGGAGTTCTGAAAGGATGACTAAATGATGACTTCTGAACACAAAATATGGTATTTTTGATTACCTTTATTTGAATTGAGAGCAGGAAATACTGTGTCGTAAGGCTGTTAGTCCTTGAATAGGAGCTCTTGATCTGTATTAGTGGAGCATTTTATATAGAAATCTTGTGGGTAGCAGTCCCGTTTCCATGTGACTAGTAAAACATGGATACTTTGGAATTTAATCAGTGAACAAATCTGAACAACTGTTCAGATTTAAGTAATGAAAGAAAAAAATCCTGGGTTAGAAGCTGGTCAGACCTTAAGGAACCTATTAATAAGAAGTCTTGGTACTGGAATTTAGATGAGAGAAGGAAAAATAAGGTTACTCAGGAAAACCAGTTCTTTGCTTGTTTAGGGGTCTGGGTTATATTCATTTGCCTGGCTAATGCCTTTTACTGTGATTAAAATTCTCCAGTTTATGACATTCGAAATTCATTGTGTGGAAAAGACCAAAAGGATTCCTTATTGTTGGCTGTGGTGTTATGTTTGTTGTTGAAGAAAGTAACTCATTTTACAGCTTCAGTCAAAGATCAACACAATCATTTGAGCCTTGACTTTCTCTTCCAGGAGTCTGACAGGGCTGGCGGCATTTTCTTCTGTCAGGCTTTTGTTGTTTAAGATCAACTCTTTGACTCACTGACACTGTAATGAGGAGTAAACACACCCTATTTCTTTGCAACGATTTGTAGTATGTTTCTAGTGGATTCTGAATTTAACAGCGTTGATTTAACAGTTACTAAATCATGCAGCTGGAGTAAACTGTTTTACTAGTGGTAGTAGTTGTGTTGAGGAAATGAATATTGCAACCCCATATGGAGGTGTTTATGTTCAGTAGCAATGGTATCAGCTTCTGCCCTCCACTCCTACCTGTCTGCTGCTTTTAAAAATACGTGTCTGACTGAGTATAGGTACTCAGCAGAGTTTAGAGGATAGGATGTTGCTGAGAAATAAAGGTTTAAATTTCATGTAATTTCTGTGATTAAAGGGCGTAACAGCAATATTCCTTATAACCACCATAAGAATCAACATCTATGGGTACTCATTAGGTATATAAACAGTTGAAGCTTTATGGATCTCTGATATTAAAAAGAAGACAGGTCATTGTGTCTTGCAGAACCTTTAATAAAAATAAGTACAAATATCTTCCTTTACTTCTCAGTGATTGATGTATATTCACCATGCAATTTGCTGACCATTGGTGATATTTTCAGCATGCCTGAAAGTTACGATAATTAGGTAGCAAGTGCTTAAAGCAAAGTTATGTTGGCATAATTATTTGGGGAAATTTGCCTCTTGTATTCCGGATTCCATTTGGGGTAAGCTAAAGCATTATTTCCATTATTTTTTCAGTACTTGCACATGGTCATTAATTAATGTTGAAATCTATCATTAAGAAGTGAAATTATGTATTCAGAATAGAGAACAGGTTACCTGCTTATTTACCTGGAAAATAATGAAGATTGTGTAATTCTGGATACCTGTCACTAGGGCTTTATTAAGTTTTAGGTAAGGAAGTAGCTTTTTTAGGTTGAGGAAAAGATAAACCTTCTTCCATGTGTCCCAGGATTATTATACTGGAATTGGTCTTAGGTAATCAGCAGTGCATGTGCCTTGATTTGAGGTTCTGTGAACAGTTCCATGCAGACATTAAGTTCTCTCCTTGGTGAATAAAAACAGCAGAAATGGTAAAAAAATCTCAGACGGTTTAGAAACACCAAGTCAAGAAAATTCTTGCAAGATAAGATGGTGGTGCCATTGCTAACAGTTAATTTTTTTGTGCTACTACCCCAGTTGCTAGAGCACTCCTATTAGTCATAGAGACCAGGTTCAGTAAAGTCATTTTTGCACCAGAGAATTATCTTGTACCTGTTACCCCTCTAGACTGCTGCTGGAAATTGTGGGTGTGGCATGATGATAGTGTCCTGTGTAATAAAGTTCCCTCTTCTAGAAATTAGAAATTCACTGTGGCTACAGATAGAATTCAGGAGACATACATGATGGGTGAATATCATAATCTACAGAGAAATGAGTAGATGTCGGTGTTTCCCTGGCAATACACGTTTTTATACAAAGTGAAGCAGAAATAAGAGTCAGCACAAATGGCTGCTCTCAAGCAGGGTAAGGATTGGTTTCTCTGTTTTGTGTCAATCATCAAACCACAAGTACCTTAGTACAAGGAGGGTCCTGCTTATTTTTAGTCAAGGTCCTTTTGACTGCAGGTTACTTTTTAGATTGAACAACAGGTATCATAATCATAGCCAAACACCGATCGAACTGAAGACTAATCAGATGCAGTTCACATAATTCATTTTGCATTCCACAGGTAATTGTAACTACAGGAAAGTGTCATACATAGTTTATTAAACTTTTTTGTTAATAATTCTAAACATAATAAAGGGAAAATGCATCTATATAAATAATTAGCTTTAAAAAGCATTGGTAGAAGTAGGTTTTTTTAATTATCCATTACTATAGATAGTGAAGGGTCTATATGGAAAATAATAAAGGTCCTGATTTAAAGGTGGCACAATGAAAGACTGACTGTTTAGTTGGAAAATGTTTTGCTGTTTTCAGCTGATATTAAAGCCTGAAATACCATATCTGTAATGTCTAAAGAAGAAAATATAACAATTATTTCTTTTGCATGTAGAAATTGGATGCACAGTTGCTAAACTGAAGCAACTTATATTTACCCAATACAAATCTTAAAATGTGCAGTCCTTTTCTAATTTTCTTATAAGAACTTAAATTCTGTGTCTGATTCCATTAATGGGTTACTAAACTTGGCTTAAACTTTTTCATGTAAGAGTTAGAAAAGAGGTGAATGCAGTACTGTTATACCATGTAAAATATTAATTTGCCTTAATGAGATATTTACTTTTAGATAAAGGAATGAAAACAGTGAATGTTTACAAAATATATCAACTGAATCTTGCCTAAATTATCAAAAAGTGAAATTCTGGATATTCAGACTTAATTCAAAGATCTAATTTAATGCAGGCATAATGATCTTGTATTGTCAGAGTTAATGTTCTCATAACAATATTAATTCTGTCTTCCTTCAGGTAATTTATATAGCACAGTATATTGCTGTGTAACTTGTTACTGATAGGATTCCCATTAATGATCATTATCTTGAAAATATTCTGGTGTCTTTGCAATTGTATTTTCCAATGTACTTTGTGTTTAGGTTGTCTTATTCAAAAAAGAAAAAGTGCTGGCAAGGGACTTTGTTTTTCCTGGTTATCACTGCTGTAGGTAACTTGTCTTCTGAGAAATATCAAAGACTTAGATGCTGCCATGAAAGTTTCTGTTAGCTGAATCTTTCCTCCACTTTTTACTTTTTTCTACTATGCTGGCAAAATTACAGCATTTTTCACAATTAATTGTTTCTCTGTCTCTCTCGCTCTCATAAAAGACTGGTATTCATCAGCTTTCTAATTCATCTGAGTAATTTACAGGACTTAGCAATGTCTGACATGTTTTTGTCTTTTGCAAACCAGGTGTTTCTAACCTTTTTTACTGATTTTTACTTAACTAATAGCATATTACACTACAAATCTTATGATCTGTTTGGGGAATTTATTTTAAAAAGTACTCCTGGTCTCACTTTAGTGGATGAACCAGCTTTGTACAGTGCTTGCTAACAGAGGTGGCTATTTTATTGATGAATATGGAAAAAGTGTATAGTCCAGTGCTCTGTTCCATTCCTCTAATTTATGACACCAGTAATAATAGATGATGAATGAGATATCCAAAACATTAATAAATTATCTTAAGAGGTATACTAAATCAAAGAGGAGGAGACTGAGAAATAATCTCATATAATGCCTCCAAGAAAAGTAAACTTAATTCCGGAGTCATTTATTCAGCGATATGCAAAAACCCAGAGAAATTTGTTGAAATTGGATTGCTATAGTTAGTATGATGTTAATATAACTCAGCATTCCAAATGTGCTATTCTAGACATTTGGATCTCCAGATTCAGGTGGCAAGAGATGTAAAATGTACATCATTCTTAAATATTTAAGGTAATTTAAGTTAAAATGTTGAGTTTAAGCATGTTTAAAATAAAACCCAGCAATTTTATCTTATGTTGATGATGCTTACATCTTCTTTCCTAAATTCATGTATCCATTAACGGGGTTGAAATTTGCAGCACTTCTCTGCTGTGTTTTAAATTCACTAACTTTATGATTCTGTGTAAAATATGCACTTGTTCTAAGAGAAACTGTGAAGCCTTTTTGGTTTCTTAGACATGAAGCTTCCATGTTTTGTTTATTTGGATGCCACAAGCAATGGTTCTGGTCACACTGGCTATCTCAGAAGGAGTCTTCATGTCAGAATAGGCATTGGCTGACTGTGGTATTCATATGCCACTTTGTTATAGACAGGGAACATCAAAGGAGTGGGCAAATTTTATGCAAGCAAATGATTGCCATTCTTATTAATCTGTTTCTTAGTGTTAAGAAGTCCAGTGACATTTAGTCACTATTGTAAAATGGAGTGGGATTTAGGGAATGCAAATGTTACTGATGTTGGTAGAAATAAAACATCCTGGAGGTGGTGTGAGGTTTTCCGTTTCACAAACTGACACTTTGAGGTTCTGTGATTATGTTTTTTATCACATTTAGATGACCTAAGTGTGGGCTTAGATAATTTTTTCATCAAAATGAGCAGTATGTCTTCTGTCCTCCTCGTGTTCTCCTTTTTTGGTATTTTCCTTCTGTGCCTTGCACCTCTGATGGGGTTTATACGGCTGTATGAAACTTACCCAGCTGATCCTATATTTTCTTCTCTGTTGAGGCTATACAATGAGTTGCAAAATAGTTAGAAGGTTTTGGTATGGAGTTAACTAAACATAATAAAGGCTATACTTTCTACATTAAGGACAGTGCTTGTTGATGTATGATTATCCTTGATTATTTCTAATCAAATCGGATCACCTTTGGATACAGATGGTTAAACTTGCCTACCTAGTTGTATTAAACTTAGGATCCATTTTCATGTTTATTTCTTATGTGTAAAACTGTGCAAAAGAACATCTTACTGTGCAACAAGGCCAGTATGGTAAATGGTTTTCTATATTTGATGGATCTCAGCTTCATTTTTTGACTAAGATAAAGCAGTGACAGTTGGATACTAAACCTCTTGTATTGAGCTGGATTTTTGTTCCTTGGCACCCCCTGTCATGATCCCCTTAAGAGTCTCTGGGTGGTGGCATGCTGTCACTGTGCTTGTGTTTGTCTTACAGGTGGGCATTTTCTACTTTCTCGTTTCCAAAAATGCATTTTATGGGCCTTCTTTATACTCATAGCCTTGATTTAACTGTTAATTGTAGAATTTATTGTAGTTGCAACTCTTTACATTGAAGTTGTCATCAGAAGGTGTCACCAGTTGCTTTCTATTTTTTGTTTCCTCTTGGTTTTTAATAAACACATTGAGTATTGTTAGTCACATACTACTTCTAAGAATTGATCTTTATGATGAAAAATTTACATACTTTTTAAAATAGTGCTTGTAACAGGATTTTTTTTTCATTTGATTTTTTTTTTGTTTTCATCATAATCTAAATTCAGGCATCTTGTGGAAATACTTATATTAATACTAACTTAAATGAATGTGAGGTATTTATGAGTCAGAGTAGGACTGCTTACACCCGTACTTATGCAGTTGTTAAATTTTACTTGTTTTTCTACAAAGCTGACATTATCAATTCTGTAATTTTAAACACGGTTAAGCTTAAAGAGAAGTGGAAGATACCAGTCATTTTTGAAAACTAGAAATCTTATTTTCTAAGTTTATTAGATCGTTGCACATTAAGTATATGCATTGGTATCTTCATATATTTGTCTTTTAATTTCCCACTCTTCTGGCCATTTGTATTGGAGTTTCACATATAACTTTTAAGAGCTTTTTCACCCTTCCATTTATCTTAATGTCTGCCTTGGCTGCCAAAGTAGAAACCTTACAATCAGTCTTCAAGGTGGTTAACTCATATCACTGCATTATATAAAAGAAACCAAGGTCTTTCTGCATTGATACCTGTGGTGTTAACACTGGGTTAGTGATTAGGGTGGGATGGATTTCCCCTTTCTGCAGGCCCACAGACTTCATTATGTTCTGAATGAAATAAATTATCTGTTGAAGACTGGGAAGATGTTTCCCAATAAGGGAAAGATTGAAGAGAATTTATTTGGATTATCAGTATTTACCGTAGTGCCAGACCTTAGTTTAAGGCAAATAACTATTAAGAATCCTATCATATATCCATTACCTTTCTTGTTATGTTCAGTGTGAAATTAAGACTTTTTAAAAATCAGAAAAGTCCATTGAACGGTGTTTTAGAGATTAAGGTGCTTGTTCATGAGTGTGGTAACAGGGCTTTAAGTTTCTTCTGTCTGTGATACATCATAGGAACTTGATTCAGCATTAAGTATCTGAGATGAGTGCTGTTATGTCTCTGTGCTGCTTTTTGTTCTGGAGAATGTATTTAAAAATCTCATATAATGGGTAAATTTCACTTGAAATTAGTTGGAGCACACAGCCAAAAAGAGGGTAGCAGAACTTGGAGCATACAACACTCACCCCGATAAAAGATGAACAGACTCAGTACCTCAGTAATTTATAGAAAGTAGAAAGACTTCATTTTGCAGAAATTAAAATATCAGTATTGTTATTAAACTGTATCCTGAGAAAGGGATTTGGCAGCTTTTGCATTACCAAAATTTGAGCATAAGCATCTAATCCAATAACAGTTAAGGCCTAAACTGGGAGAGCCCTTCTGTGGAGCAAGTCATGATTTGGTCTATTTGAGAGTAAGATTCAGTATCCACTCTCTTTTGTATGAATACCCTGAAAGACCAACCACCATTAATTGTGTAAGGTGATGATTGCATGCTGTATAAATTTATGAAGTAGTCAGTCCTTCACGTGCAAATCTGTGCAATTTGTAGTTTTGTTTTTAATGCTTCAATAAATAGGATATTTAAATAAAAATGTAATTGCGAAAAATAAAATTGCAGCCGTATAAAAAAAAGAGCCGATTCAGTAATATGTTTTGTGATGGCAGCAGAGGAATACTGTGGCCTTAAGCATATTGCTTGAGAAATAAGGATCTTAAACGTAGGCTTGTACTTTGTCATGTGTATGACAACTGAGGGCTTATTAGAATCAAGAAGTGCATGACTAAGGTTCTTTTGAAAAGGAGAAAAGAACTTTAAATAGCAAAATGTGAATATGAACTAACTGTAGATTAATGTTTTGCCCAGTCCATTTTTTTAAGCATTAATTATGTTTCATAATTTCTAATTAATAGGCAATGAATTGTTTAAATTAGGATAGTAATTGTGGTTTTTTTTGAACAGAATAGAAGAGTGGTTTTAACTGAAAAATCAAGTTTTGTTACTGAAATAAATACCCCATAGTTTGGAGTACTTCTGGGCTAACCTGTAGTGAAGTCCCAGTGAATACTGCAGATCAATACACAATGAAGGGTTAATTGTGAAAAATTATATAAGTTATGTTTTCTTATAAATCAAGAGGTTGGTAAAGTGTGCGCTTACTGTTGATCATTAGAATACAAAACTATCTGTTAAAATCAATTAACATGCGTATCTGATGACTGATTGTATAAATATGAAAGTCAAATAATTGTAATCGTTAACCATGGCTTCAGGTCATATGAGTTGTCAACTCAAAAAAACTAGAGGAGAACGAGGTTGATTTGCATATATTTAATGTGGCATGCTGTACATGTGGGAATTTGAGATAAACCTTTGCTAGTAATCTGCTTGTTTTTATCTAAAAATCAACTAGGAAACGTGGGTCATAACAGTCAAATGAGCTATGTGTTGTATTGATAGCAGTTGATTCAGGAGTTTGGGATTTTGCTATGTATACATTTTACTATGTATTTTAATATTCCAAAATTGATTTTTTACTAAGAGACAATTGAAAGAAGCTTGTTAAAAAGTTATTCAAAAAATACTCAAGGTTCTTATCAGGAGCATACTCAAAATAGTCCTATACCTGCTTGTAATGCTACGTTACTTTGGCGGCTTTCAGTTAGATGTATGCAATATATGTAACAAGCACTTATTTGCTTTTTATGGTAAAAATTGAAGATACATTAAGGATTTTATTGTAGTACTGTACTCTGTCACAACAGTATCTTTCCATATGAAGTCTGCCAAAAATATAACTTTTAATTTAATTGATCAGTTGTAATAGAGGGAAGTGTGACAGAGGAATGAGGCTTTTGGCCTGGAAATGATTTACATATTAACTTCCTGAATGTAAGAATCCATTTTCATTGATAGTGCAAAATATTCTATGAAACTTATTTCAAAGAATCCTTGAAATGTGAATCAGAATATAGTGATCAGTGGCTTATGTTTAATTTGGTTAAGTATGTCTGTCCAGCCTTTCTCTTTCCCCCTGTATTGCTCCTGAACATTCAGAAAAAAAATAGAATTCCAGTCCTAAATTTTAAAATTATATGTTGTAATAATTTTCTGAAATTTCCTCTGGTTTCTATGTTCATAAGTTCCTAAAGGGAAAAAAGCAGCAGTATGCAGTTTCTTTTGACGTGATTTGTACTTGCAAACTAAGAAACTTTCTGGTGATGGCAGTATCAAAATGCAGAAGTGTTGCTTAGTGCTTTTTGCCGTGAGCCTTATTTATACTTTTGCCATTGTAAATATTTGAAATTTGTTCTTGGGTATGCAGTGCAATCTAGTTCCTTGTATTATCACACAGAATAAATTGAGTACAGCAAGGCACTCAGTTTCTCAGCCTGGGCAGAGTACAGTGCACACAGCTGATTTCTGCTGTTCTTTCTCCATGAACTACACTTGAATGGCACTGCCTTTTGCTTCAGTCTTTTTATGACCAATCTTTTACATGATCTGTTGAGTAAAGGCACCTTTAGTATGTCTGAGTGTTGGGGAGAAAAGGAGCAGCTGGCAGAACAGAGGAATGGAAACATACTCAGTTTCCGTCCTTTTCCTGTTGTATAGGATGGAGTTTTTATCTGCTTGCAAGAGATATAAAAGTGTCTGTATCTCAGGTCATTGACTGGTTTGTGTCCTTTCTTTAAATGATATTACATGTCTCTTTGAGCAGGGAGTTATGACCCTCTAACTTGGAAATAGTTGTGCAAGGAGGTCAGTTCTGTAACCACAGATTAGAAGCCCACATTAAACATGAAACTTATTAAAAACTACATAAATTGTAAAAGGAAGAAATATGGTGGTAAGACATTGGTTACTGTAATTACAGTTTTAGTTCTACTGTAACTCATTGGTGAAAAATTGCTTTGCTATCAGAGGCGTCCAAGCTGCAGATGAATGAAAATGATCTATGACTAAGTGGTACTTCCTAAAGAAGGTCTAATTCCAGAACCTTAGGATCATTCCTGAGCCAGTTTATGTCCCAGTAATCCTCAAAATCTTTTAATGTGTGAAGGTATATACTGCTTTTACAAGGATTCATTACTTTCAAAAAGAAGGATTTGGGATATGTATGATTAGTTTAGGGTGGATGGGATTTGCAGATGTGGTGTGGGAAAGAACTGGCATTCTCAAGCTGAAATGTGGGCACTAAAAGAGGATACCTTAGCAAAAAAAGTCTCATTTGTCCCACTTCAGAAAAATATTATAACAAGAAAGTGCTTCACGTTCCTTAAAATATAGCCATTTTTTTGTACTCCTGTGTTGAGGGCCTTGCAGTGTTATTAGCTCAAAGGGGAAGTATGCCTTTTCATGATGACTCTATTTAGTCCGGAGGAATAGTCTTTTTTAAAGCAAATTGAAATGAGTGTATGAGAGCATGAAATTATCAGCAGTGCTGGTGCACATTTACATTACTTCTACATACTTTTTTGAATGACCACACAACAGAACAAGTACTTCATTTCCACTGTGTTGATTTTTCCTGACAAAACATGGCAGTCTATCCAAAGGAGTGTGTTTAGCCAAGATAAATATAAAATTTATGATTAAGCAAAGTGTTTTCTTATTATAATCCCTGAAGAGAATTTGAGACTTGTTAAATATAATGTGTCCAGGTAGTTTTCAGAGTGAATTATCCTTTAGGCTTTTAGGTGCTGAAATACAGCAACACCTTGAACCATTTGAGATCTTACCAGCAGAAACAGAACTGCATACTGATTACCTTTGAACAAAGTAGCAAAAAAAGTGCATATGTACAATATATAACCTCATGTTTGATGTATGCATTCAGTTTTACAGTCCTATACAGAGATCAAAAATCCATGTCAATAGCATGGTTTATAAAAATGTGTCTCTCTCCTGTAATGTGTGTTACAAAAGAAAGCAAATAAACCTTTTTGACGGAATGGATTGATAACATGATTACACTTCTGGCACATTTCTTTAACTGCTGTATTTACAGAATACCACTTTGAGGAAAATTATGGTGACTGTCAATATTATTCATTAAAATAAATGGAGAATGAAAATTAATTCAGGAGATGAGTGGATTTTGACCTTTGTGGTACCAGTATTGGCTTTAGAGTACAATGTTGTAATGAAATTGTGAATGTACTTAGGTAGTGGTTATTAAATGATCTCGCTGTATTCTTTCAAGGACTATGAACTTCCAAAATCAAGGATAACATTAGATGTCAGCCAAGTATTTTGTCCTTCTCGTGGTTTGTCTTTATATCTGAATTAGTGCCAGTTTGCACAGATTGTGTGTCAGCTTAAATACAAGAAACAGGCCTCAGTCTGCTTGAACTCGTTCCACCAAAGACTTCTGAAAACTTTTGGTAGTCTGCAAACTGTAATGGTGTTTCACATTAAGCTGCTTTGTAGAATTATAAAACAGGTTTTCTTGTGCTTTCAAATAAAATGTTGTCATACGTTAATGAATGAGATACCATCTGTAATAATTAAGATTATTCTACTTGTTTTCCCCCTGCAGCAAAACTTCTGAAGGTTTGCAGAAGACAGTAAGAGAACCACCAAGAAGGCTATTGCAGTATTGTAAGTACTGCACCCAGGAAAAAAAAAGAAATACATGACTTAAGAATGTTGTAAAGAGATTTTCATTTTTTTTTGGGGGGAAAAATGAGATACATAAAGGATTATGTGTAAAATACAGAGCAGGATATATTGTAGCAATCATGTTAATAATTTACAAGGGAAAAGCTGCACTCTTGTAAAACCTAAAATTGTATCCTTGTGCAGTGTAATCAGGAATTCACCAATAGCAGTGAAAAATATTTCTCTATCCACCAAAGATTGATCTAGTTTATATACATTTGTTTATTTAAAACTATCAGAATTTAGAAAATCATTGTAGTTTTGTAGGTTTGTCATTTGTTTTAGTGACTTATTGTTTAGGTTATTTTGCAGAATTATTTATTTGCTGATTTATTTATGTATTTCATTATTTATTTATTTGATTATTTAGTAAATTATTTATCTGATGAATTATTAATACATCTTCATGACATGCTTTAAATTATTTATAACTTAATTTTGAGTTTATTGCTTTTCGACGCTGCATTGTTACTGACTAGTTTTGATTTTTTTTTTCTTGGTTCTTGAAAATTAAAGTACTAGCTCTAAGGCAAAAGTATATTCTTTGCAGAATCCATAGATGGTTTTCAATGAAGTAATTTACCATGTAGATACTAATTCTATTTAGCTTTCTATTGCTTAGTATCACTTTTCAACTTACTTAGCTTTTGCTTCTATTATTTCATAGATGTGTCAAGATCAAATGAGTGACCTTCAAGAAGCAAAAACATTTACTTTAAAACATGTTGAAACAGAGTAGTTCTGTTATCCCCTTAATAAGTACTCTGTAATTCTTCTTAAAGTTAACTTGAGATATTTTTGTCCCAGTAAAATGGATGTTTTTAAAATGAGACTTTTGATATTTGAATCAATATGTTTAATTTATAATAAAATAATATTATTCACATTAATAACTCATATGGAGATTTGCTTTATCAGCAAGGTTTTATATATATGAGGAGGAGTAGTAGTCTCTTTAGACCCATGCAGAAGATGATGTATTTCAAGGGGGGGAAATTGGGTAGAAGGGTTTCCTCATGTCCCCCAGTGTTTTTTGCAGGCATAGGAATTTATAAGCTCCGAAAATTTAACATCTCTGTTGTATGTAAACTGCTCTCAGTTTCTCTGTTCATATTTCCTAGTGCACAACATACTGTTGTGAAGTCTAGTTTTGTGTTGCTTTCTTTTGGCAATAAAAAGGTCTAAACTCTAATCTTTTACTCCAGAGAGGCTTGAGTGAATGTATAAAAACAGTGTAAGGGGCCAGCTCTAGGCTTTGTGTATGAACACCAGCTCTGTGGAGTTTAGAACAGGTGCCTGATATCAGAATCTGACATGGAGTCAATTCTCACTTGTGGCTTTTTTCAGGACTGATGAGCCTGTTAGCTCAGGTTGCCTATTTGACCTCAGTTCCTAATAAGTAACCTGTTGGACAGTTGTAAAGCCACCTTGCAGGAGAGTGCTGTGACTGACAGCCCTGTTCCAGGGCTTTAATGAATAGGGCAAAGCAGCAGTTCATCTGCAAAAGTGCTGTGTGCATAATGAGGCCTTTATTCTATGTTTAGTGCTTGAAATGAATTACTATATACTTTAAAGTTTTAACACAGCATGGAAAGGCTGCATTGTACATTTCAAGTTTCAGTGTTGTTGAAATACAGTAGAAATGGCCTCTGTAGACAGGTTTCACTATAGAACTTAAATTATGCATGTGTATATCCAAATTCCTTATTTTGAAATATTGAATGTATGAATATTTAATTTGTATCTTGCTTTAGTATCTTCATATGCTTGCCTTAAAGGAAGCTGTTTCCTTTGATTTATATACATGGATAAAAATGTGTGTACAGTATGTATCAATGGTTTTTCTCTCTGCGGTGTTGGATGAACAGCTTCAGATAATGATAGCTACTGATTTTTATTCTGTAGCTTGCTACCACTGTATAAAACATAAATTTGTTGTATTTGTTCTATTAATCTTACTTGAATTTCAAATTCATTTGCTTTTAAGAAGTATTTTCTTAATTCAGTACTTTAGGGAAAGTCAAGTATGTTGCAGTATTTTTGGTCTGTGCACAGTAACAAAGCTCTGAATATTATTATTTGGGGCAGAGTTCCAATCTCAAATTTACATTTCTCCTTATTTGAATGTTTTCACTGAAGCTGAGAACTCCGAGGGAGTTCCTCAACATATACTAGTTTATGTGACATGCTCTATGAAATTTAGTACAGTCACTCTCGGTACCTTGTTTAAATGAGGTCTTACTGTTGAATAAGACCTATTATAAGCAGTTACAAAGGTAAGTGCTGTCAATGCATTCTGCCACCAGTTTCTTGGAGTATGAAACACTTCCTGAAAGACGTGCTACTACTGTTATAGGGTAATATAACGCAGCTTATGTGTTGGCACTGAAAGTAGCTACTTCATAATGATGACAAGTGAAAGTACAGCCAAAGGTCACATTAAACAAGAGATTTCTTTCACACCTCATCCATTTTCTGGATGTGGTATGAAAATAGCTTTGTTCCCTACACTTAAGTATTTTAAAAAGTAAGTTATCTTGAAATAATTTTTTATGCCTTGTGTATTACTTTGTTCATGTTCTTAGAGATGGACTGTGGAATTCTAGTATGCTAACTTCAGTGCTACAAAAGTGTTTGAAATTAGCTTAAATTTTTGGTTCAATTAGACAACATAAATAGTATTTCATCTCACTACTTTTTTTTTGGTTAGCAAATTTGCTTAAAGGCACAGCTTTAAGTTCTAGAAAAAGAACGATTCATGTGCAAAGTGGTATTTATATTGATGTTGCATGACTAACTATGGTTTTATTCCTCTTTGTATCTTTTAAGAAGAAAGATAGGGGGTTTATTTTTTTCTAAAAATTGCAGTCTGTTTTTCAAAGATGGTAAAAGAATGAACCTATCTCTGTTGCCAGAATGTTCTTAGCTCTGTTTTAAAGGGATCCTACCTGTGATGGGAAAGGATAATGTACGTTGTAAGTTCAATCAGTTCTCCACTGTACACTGACAGAAACAACCAACCAGGATGCTATAATAAGGTGTCATTTTAAAAATGTGAATATTCACCTATTAGGTAATGAAAATGAAGCTGGCTTGTTTCACAAAGACTGCTGAACAGTTAGGAGATGCTTGTTGGAAAGCCTAAATTTGGTGTATTATTGGTAGGTGTATTTCTGTTCTAATCTAACTCCATAGAAAATGCAGAAGCCATATTAAGCTCTTCTTCAATTTATTCCATACAGATAAAAGAATTTACATCTCATGAGTCATAGATTTCCTGTTGTATCTTTAATACAGCCATTTTTAGTATTTTTCTTGCCTCTCTCCTCCATTGGTATGCTTAGAGAGTCTGTGTGTAGGAACTTGTTATTTCACCCATGAGGCAAAGAGGAGTTCAAATCAATAGCAGTGTGTTGTTGACACTAAATGATGTTTCTTCTTGCCACAATAAGACTTGATTTTGTCATCCTAATGACGCTAGCTTGCTTCACAGAATAGGGATCAGCACTCTCTCAAATCAAACTTTAAAAGTATTTAAAAAAATCTTTTGAAGGAAATACTAGAGAAATACTCTGGTATTTGTAATCAAACACATACACTGGCATTGTAAAAGGAATTGTAGGGAACCTGCTTTGAAATGTATTTTGAAAGTGTGTGGTAAAGGATGTAGGACTGATCAGAGCTGACAGTGAAGAAAGTATGATATTTTAAAAAGAAATATTACAAACGTAACTTAAAAGGACAAGTTTGCGTTAAAATACAGTTTGTATTAAGACCTCTGCCAAAAAAAAACCAAAACCCAAAGAACAAAAAATCATAAACCAGCAGAAATTCTGTTTATCTCACAAAAAAAAATTTGCAGGACTGCCTAGAAAGAGGAGGTCTGCAGGAGGAAAAAGGTATAGCCAGCAAGATATTACACGCTAGGTCCAGGATTGCACTCCAGCGTGGTCAAAAAGGAGTAAGCAGTAATAGGATCCCATAGGGAGATAGGAGCTGTAGAGAGGTGTGAGTTTGAGAGGAAATAATGTAATCATAAGAATTAATAGTATGATGATAAGAACTTACGGGCATATTGTTTTTAGCAGTGGTGCATCATTGAGAAGCACAGGGTCTTTTGTGTTGGACATCTGAAAGCAGTAGCAGAATTGTATCATCCTGTTACTAAGATAGCCTCTTCCTTATAGTGAAAGAAGTTACTTTTTTGTTTTTAATCTGAAAGAGCATTAGAAGATACACAGCTGTGTGGTTAAGCATTCACATAGTAGGTTGTGAATTTTAACTTGAATATTGAACTCCAACAGTCTGTTCCATGAAAGCCTTTTTAACAGTAAGCAGCTTTATTACTAGCTACACACATGTAGCTCTTCTGTTCTATTTGTACTGTTTTCACTGGTTTATAGTTTTATACAGAACACGTGTTCTCAGATATTCATCGTGTAAACTGCAATCTAATAATTTTTTTTGTTTTACAGTATCTCATTTCTTTTGTATGATTTTCATAAGATCACCTGACAAACTGTCCACATATCATTATAATCTTTCCTGGAGAGGAAACGCCTCCTATTTTGCAGGCAGTGAAAAGAAATCCTCATGGTAATTACAGTAGCTAGTTGTGTTTCAGTAATGGAAGTGAATATTATATAAACTAAACAATATTTTGTTTTGGTTTGGTTTTGAATGAGTGTTAACTGCAGGGAATGAGTAGCATCTAAAAGAAGATGACCAGCGACATCAGAAATGTAGCTTATTGAGTTTATCTACCTCAAATTCAGAAAGTTTGTGATGATTCTCCTTCTCATTGAAATATGTTTTAATAGGTTAGGTCAAGTCTAGGTCAGGAGCACTTTGTAAATTTGTTTATACTAGAAACAAACATCTGCCTTAGATGCAACATACTAGCAAAGTGGTAATCAGAACAGCTTGGTCTTGTTCATGCCTACTTCTTTCTGTCTCCAGTGCTGAGAGAAGCTAAAAATCAGTTTTACTAGTTTAACTTCCTCTTTCTGGCATAAAGTTTGCACACTTGTGGAATACCACTAGCATACTTTATTCTCCCACATGTTGGAATAATATCTTACCATATATGTTAAAATGCCTACCAGGAAGAGCCTCTAACATCTTGTCAGCAATAAAGTGAAAATGTAAAAAGTTCAGTGGAGAAGGCTATGCCTAGTGTGGTGACTTGTCTGTACTGAAACATGTTTTTCCTTTCAGCTGAAATTCTGATCTTGTAAACATTTGAGTTTAACTTACGACAAGCTGATAGTGGCACTGAAGTTGATGAATGTATTCTCTTACAGCATTATATTTAGTAAACACTAATTTTAGACTATTTTCTTTATCCCAGGCTCTTGCATTTGACATATGGTTATAGCTGGATTTAATGTTCCTCTGTTGTGAGGATCAACAAACATTAAAAACATCCCTTATAGTGGCTGCAAAACCAGCAAATATACCAAATGCAAAGAGCTTTGCTATTCTCCCTTTTTTGGTTGTTGTTTATATTATTCCTCTTGTGAGAATAACTGCTATGTTTCAGTTGACTGGAGTTTCCGAAGAACATAGGCATCTGGGATGTCAGTTCTAATGTTTGATACAAAAGTTGGGAGGCTTTAGATTAATACTACAAAACTTAAAACTTTTGTACAATGAGCTTTAACATGAAATTTGTATGATTTGTAGATTCAGGTAAACAAGAAGTTATTCCTCTGGAATTATAGTATCTATTGGTATAGATACAGTTGGTGTGTACAGGTAATAGAGAAACTTGATCTATAAGCTTGTCTTTGAAACTTCTCCTGATTTGCAGCCAACAAATGATTTTTTTGCAAGTATTTGACTAGATAAATTTACTTTTTTCACTTTCTCCACAAAACTGATTTATTTCTCTACTACGCAACTCCTTTCCATGGTAGGTCTAAGCTATCTGTTCTTTAATTGGTTAAAAAGATAATTTTCTTAACATTTTCATTCACATGATAATGAGTTCTATTTGCCTTACTGTGCCTACTTGTTCTGAATAAGTACCTGCATTACCCAGAAGTGAATGCAAAAACAATTTGGGAGTGAGAAGTATATTTTGGTAGCAATCCGAAAAAAATGCCGTTTGTTCTCTTTAGTCACCTAATATCTACAGTATTACTCTTTAAGACTCTTTCTTAGAGAGACTTTATTGTATGCATGTGCAGGCATTACATTCTTAAAACAATTAGTAAAACTACAGTCACATCTTGAAGGCATATTCTGCATTTTCAGTAAAACATATTTTGAATAAGTAGCTGATCTATGGAATAGAGTTGTCCATTGATTCTAAAGATATTTTTTTTCTGTGCTCAGACAACTCAAAATGGTAATCATTTATAATTTCTTGCCTTCATGAAAAGGAGTGATGAATAATATGATTGGAAGGAATGCATGAGTCATGAAATGGGGAGCTGGGCAATCATGGAAAAATTCACTTTAAAAACTGTTCTGCTTACCAGGATCTGTAATATAAGTTCATTTTTCTGTAACATAATGCAGAAATTACGATGGTAGGGGTTTTAATAAAAGCCTTGGGTGGATGAACAACAACTCTCTAAGTGGACTTGAACATTGGCTGGTGGGTTATAAAAAGGAGTTCTTTAACTCTCAGCTAAAAGTGATTGTGGATATGATGATCAGAGGACACTCTCTCTTCTAAGCCCATATGAATGTGAAAACAAAATGTCTTAAAATATACTACAGTTAATGTGGAGTGAATGTAGGGCCTATGGTCCTGAAAGTATCTGCCCTACTATAAAACAGCTTTTTAAAGCTGTTAAAATATTGATAACTTGGTAGAGCACTTCAGAAACTCTTATTTCTATTTCAGATGTAAATCCATGTAGCCAGTCAACATTTGTACTCCTCTTTTTTTTGTTGGGTGTACAACTACAGATGAAAGAGAAAAAACCCAAGTACTGTTACTGAATAAATGCCTTAATTTGTCATAGCTCCACCCGCTAAAACATCCATCTGGTTTTCAGCTTTTGTCCTATACTAAAATCATCAAGAATGTATTAAAAAATTTGCTTGGTAAAATCAAGCGCCAACTCTGTGTCCCAAACATGACTCTTATAACCAACTCTGCAGTGACCTGGGCTGGGCAGCGTAGCATCTGCCTCTGTTTTCTTTACAGTGACCCAAGCTAGATTTCTTCAAAGCCTAGTGCTGATATTTTCCCTCCAGTCACTCATGCTAATTTCTTCTGCATGCTACAGCTGTTTTTGAAAGATCTCTTTACTTTTTCTTTTCTGACATACTCTTTACATAAATTTAAAGAGATGACTTTTAAAATTACAGAGTAGTATTGACTGCAGAACTGTTTGGTTTCCTTGCTTTAAGGCATATGTCAGCATTATAGAAAAAAGGGTAAATTAGATTTGTTTTCCAAAGAAAAGCTCTGTCTTGCCTGTGGTTATTATGGACAAAGAATTCAGATCTTGAACTGTGTTTAATACTTTCATTTAACCTGAAAATCAAGGTGAAGTTGTTGGGCGTGGTTTGAGACTGGGCAGAGTTCAGAAACAATTCAGAAAAAAAAAGGGAGATATTTTGCTCTGTGAACTAACAGTGTTAAAAAAGGCAGAATACTGTAAATGAGAATAAAGGCTATTAATGACATAAAATTGTTAATTGGAAGATTAGGGAAGGCAACGTTGCGAAATAGTTAAATGCAAAACAATGAAGTGCGAATTTGCTATTTTAGGGGAGATGCAGCTCAGTTTTCACAATCATTTCCAGTGGAAATTCTGGAAAATCTTTCAAGGCTTTTTATTTTATTTTAAGTAAAATCAAGAGTCTGAGATTGTTTCTGGGTTTTATTTATTTATTTATTTATTTATTTATTTATTTTCCCTGTAATCATTCAAATATTAAAAACAGGCAGAGGTTCCTACTTTTCTGCATATTTCATAGTGACTATATCTTATGAGAGATTGTGTTTACCAAAACTTTTTCCTGCAGAAGATTTCTTTCCAGTTCAAGTATTCTCCTGGTACAAATATGAATAAATGTACAAGTCCTCTGCATTAAAAACTGATGCTCTAGTTAAATTCAAGATCCATGTCGATGTGTGTATATATATTTTGATTTTAAAGAAATACTGTTATGCAGTTATTACATGAAGATCATGCAAGGGCCTACACCTGGGTTAGAGCAGTCCCAGGCACAGCTACAGGTTGGGCAGAGATGAGATTCAGAGCAGCCCTGTGGAGAAGGAGTTTGGGGTGTTGTTTGATTAAGAACTTTAATATGAGCCAGCTTCAGTGTGCGCTTGCAGCCCAGAAAGCCAACTGTATCCTGGGCTGCATCAAAAGGAGCGTGACCAGCAGGTTGAAGGAGGTGATCCTGCCCCTCTACTGTGCTCTCGTGTGACCTCACTTGGAGTATTGTGTGCAGTTCTGGTGTCCTCAACATAAGAAGGACATGGAACTGTTGGAACAAGTCCAGAGGAGGCCACGAGGATGATCAGGGGACTGGAGCACCTCCTGTATGAAGAAAGGCTGAGAAAGTTGGGGCTGTTCAGCCTGGAGAAGAGAAGGCTGCATGGAGACCTCATAGCAGCCTTCCAGGATCTGAAGGGGGTCTACAGGGATACTGGTGAGGGACTCTTCATTAAGGACTGTAGTGATAGGACAAGGGGTAACAGGTTGAAACTTAAACAGCAGGGGTTTAGACTGGATATAAGGAAGAAATTCTTTACTGTGAGGGTGGTGAGGTACTGGAATGGGTTGCCCAGGGGGGTAGTGAATGCTCCATCTGTGGCAGTGTTCAAGACCAGGTTGGATGAAGCCTTGGGTGACATGGTTTAGTGTGAGGTATCCCTGCCCATGGCAGGGGGGTTGGAACTAGATGATCTTGAGGTCCTTTCCAACCCTAACTATTCTATGATTCTGTGCTGTCAAAAACAGTGTCTTGTTCGCATATTTTCAGAGTCTTAAAACCCTAACAAAACCAGGAAAATGATACACGTGACAAAATATTCAGAGAAATAATGTTGATACAGTGATTTAGGAAGACTAGCATTAGCAAGCTGTTTAAGATCTTATTGCTGATTTCTGGATAATTAACATTGGTTGTGTATAAATATCTGTTGAATACAAATAACTGAGCTAAAACATTTATGGTTTCCCGTAAACCACATTGAAGAATCACAGAATAGTTGAAATCAAGGGCACCTTTGAAGATCCATCTGGTCCAACCACTCAGCCCAAAGCAGGATCAGATAGAGCAGGTTCCTATCAGCAAGGCATTGTCTGTCTGAGTTTTGAATGTCTGCAAAGGTGGAGGAGACTCCACAGCTGCCATGGACAGTTTGTTCTGGTCTTTTATTACCCTAAGGATAAATGTTTTTGCTATTTTAAAATGGTATTTCTTGTGTCCATTAACTTTTGTCTCTTCACTGGATACCACTGAGTCAGGCTCTGTGGCATCTGTACTCCCTCCCATTGTAAATATCTAGAAATAGATACAATCCTATGAGCCTTTCCTTCTCAAGGCTAAACAATCCCAGCTCTTTCATCATCTGCTCATATTTCACGTGCTTCAAACCCTTAATTATTTCAAGCCTTCTGCTATAGGCACTCTAATAAGCTCATGTCTCTCTTGTACTGGGAAGCCCAGAACTACATACAGTACCCCAGAAGCATATCACCAGTGCTTTCTAAAGGGAAATATTCACCTCCCTCCACTTCCTGCTAATACTATTGTAATATTCTTGGCCTCTTTTGCTGTGAGGATGCATTTCTGGCTCATATTCAACTTGATGTCCACTGGTATGCCTGCGTCCTTTTCTGCAAAGCTCTTTTCCAGAAGCTTGACCTCCAGCCTGCAGTATGGCTCACAGGGTAATTCTTTTTGGTGATTGATGTGAGGCTGAGCAGTCTGTAGTTTCATTGATCCTACTTCTTGCTCTCCTTCAAGAGAGGAGTGGTATTTGGTTTGTTCAAGTCCCTAGGATCCTTCCATATTCTCCATGCTCCTTCAAAGGTTCCTGTGAGTGGACTTGCAATGAGATTAGCCATCTCTCAGCATTTGTGAGTTTATCTATTCAGGGCCTATGGATTTGTATACATCCAGTATCTTAAAATATTCCCAAACTTGATTCTGCTCCACCAGCATCAGTCTACTGTGGCCTGGACTTGCACACTGCTTTCATGGACCTGGGATTGCTGAAGTCTTGTTTCACTAGTAAAGACTGAGGCAAAGAAAGCATTGAGGATACTTCTGTTTGTCGTTTGTGATCGAGTTCCTGTTCAGGAGTAAGCCCGTACATTCCCTAGTCTTCCTTTTGCGGCTGGTGTACTTAATGCCCTTCAGGTCTCTTACCAAATTCAGCTCCATCTAGGTTTTGGCTTTCCTAATCCCTTCCCTGTATATTCAGATGATGTCTTTATATTCCTCGCAGGTTACCTGTCCCTGCTTCCATCTCCTGTGTGCTTTCTTTTTTGTGTTTGAGTTCTGCCAACTGCTTCTTGTTCATCCATTCAGGTTTTCTGCCATATTTATGTGTTTTCCTGCCTTTTGTGATTAACCATTCTTAAGTTTGAAGATTGTCCTTGACAATCAACCAGCTTTCATGGTTCCTTCTTTCCACAACCATCTGCCATAGAATTCTTCTGAGCAGATCCCTGAACAGGTCAGAGTCTCCTCTACTGAAGTCCAGGGTTATGGTCCTGCTTTTTGTCTTTGTTTCTTTAATCTTCTCTCAGGATGCTGAATTCCACCATCTCATGGTCACTGCAGCTAAGGTTGCCTCTGACTTTTATACCCCTGATCATTTCTTCCTTCTTTGTAAGTATGAAATCCAGCAGCAAGCCTTCCCCTCAACAACTGCTTTTGATAATTTGTGTGCTGAAGTTGTTGTCAATGGACTCCAAAAAATCTCTGGATTGCTTGTACCTCAAGCAGGTACTGGCATGGCTGAAGTCCACTGTGTGGACCAGGGCCTGCAAGTGTGAGGGGAGTCATGGGGATTGTTCCACTTATAGGTTAAGTTGTTAAAGGTAAGAAGAAATAATTCCTTTTCAAAGGGAGAAGGGATAGAATATATAGAATAGGTTACTCTCTTGTCTGATATTAGTAATTGGTTATTGGCCTGATTATATAGAAAGGATTTGGAGTAGAGATCTTATTCTTACCCATATATTGTATATGAAGCAAGAGATTAGTGAATATTTTGCTAAAAAGCTTGGAAAATTGCAACTAATTATTTTTCATTTCCTCATGCATTATTAACAATGCTTCTGTGAAAACATAATCATCCTCACTATTTCTTTTTGACAACCAATTCTATAAAAATTTCTGCTAACAGATGATTAAATATATGAAAAGAATACCGGAGGAGGAAGGGGTGACATGGAAGAAGCCCTGTGATGCAAGGTTTAATTTTTGACATTGATTATTTTCTGATAGTCAGTCTTTTTCAGTCTTTTACCTTCCATATACTTTTAAATATGTTTTTGTTCAAACTACAACTAAAGTTTAGTAATTCATCTCCTTTTGGGGGGAAATTTGGTGAGCAGCGCAGTTGGAACATACTAGAGACCTCCTGTTTGATGGTATTTGAGCTTCAGAAGGTGCAATGTTTTAGCTTTCTTACATTGTTCTCAAGTAGATTAGTGTGCCCATAATCTTAATAATTTAAGAACAGCAAAGGCACAGCTGAAGTGCATTCCATTCATTCAGTACAAGAGGCGTTACTTGTTCCATATGGTTGTGTCTACCAACCTGTTAGCTAAAACATGATTAGAAGTTGAGTTGCTTTCTCTCATGTTGCCTTTGTTGTGCTGATTACAAGAGTATGTTACTCCATAAGTCTGGTCATTTCTTTACATCAAGAATGATTTTTCACTGCATACTTGTGCCTTTTATTTGTTGTATGAAATAGCAAAATGTACTGGCTTATGTGACACTTTTTTGAACACTTTCCCAAATATTGAAAAGATCGTAGGATATGCTGGTGTTGGTATATACTCAAAATGGCTGTTTTATTCCACAACGGATTATACTTCCCCCAAGATGTGGGCAACACAAATGAGGCTTGCTTCTACTGTTAAATAATAAACTTCCTTTACTCCCTTATGTAAAGTCACTTCCTATCGTATCTTGATTTATTTGATCTATTTTAGTCTTGGAGGATGATCTCTATGTGTAGAAAGAAATGAAGACTTTATAGGAGGATGGACCAGAATGTCTTTGTTCATGTCTGAGCTGTCATAATAGCTTTTTTTTTAATATTTTTTCCCAAAATCAGACTTTTACATGTTCCTGGGTTGACTGGGCTGACTAGCTGAGTGACTTGCATATTAGAACAAAAACTAATACTGAACAATCAAAAGCCTCCTTCAGGACGAGGGGGAAAATGGGCTATTTTTACAATTTATTTCCCAAGTATTTCTTGACGTGGCTGACTTCTACTAATGAAACATCTGGGAATGAGCTACTAGTTGTTTAGTGGTTCAGTTTTTTTTCCTTCCCCTATCCCTTTCTCCCAAGTCTTCAAGTGGTTTGAAGCCTTTATGACAGTCAATTCAGATGACTCAAAAGTCAATTCACCATCTCGTTACAGTCCAGACTTTGGTTTGTAACCCTGACTTGGGTCAAGAAGTTATCTGATTCTCAATAGCTTGCATGGATTTTTGCAGACATTATTTTATAGTAGGGTTTTTTTTGTTTAAAATGATTTGCAAGCTGATTCTCATTTTAGAAATGAGCTCTCATGAGCATTTTCCTAATAAAACACTCTCTTGGTTCGTGTAGTCTATTGAAAATTTCTTGTTTTAAGTGTCTATTCAGAAATGTACCTAGCAGGATTCACGACTTTGGCTTAACCTGCATACCTTTTAGTCAGCTCTGGTTGCTGGTTTTTGTTGCGGGGGGGAAGCAATGACACTGAAAAAGGTCTTTGGTTGCTCAGGTTAAAATGAAGGTCTAAGAATCTTGGAGCTTGAGCCTATATTTTCTGCCAAAATGGTAATGATGGATGCATCGTACCTTAGAGAGTGTTGCTGTGAGAATCAGATGATAACAAGTTCAGTTCCTGATTCACTGCCACGTGCCCTCTGCATCCCTCCTTTGCTTCACTCACTTTTGGTAAAGTGGAGATGACAGATTTACTGAATGGTAAGTGTAGATAAAACTGAGTGTTCCTTTCTTGTTCCTCATTTCAAGGTTTTGTCACAATGTACAAATAGCTGTGATGAAAAAATGGGAGGAAAGGAAACTAGATTGATGGAGGTGAAAAATCACACCAAGAGTGACTGAGAGTGAGAAAATCTACAAACCTGTACCTTAGGTGAAGATGTTTTGTCAAAAGTGACATTTGCCAACACAATTCTTCTTTCAGGATAAATACAATTGTAAATTTAACCAGTGCTCCCTTAGGGGCATTTCTTGTAAGCAGACATTATTGACTATAGATAAACCCATAACAGATAGGAGCATGAGGAAGTGCATTTACTTTCTTACACACTGAGAACTGTGAATGAGAATTTCTCATACACTTTCTTTGTATACGTACAGAGTTGGTGAAGATTTCAGTGGAACTTCCTTATTGTGTAAATGAAGGCAGTTTTTCTGTCCTCGTTGGCCTTGACACTTCTCCATTTTTTAATGTCAGTCACTTTTTTTTCTAGCCTTTTAAGAAAGACTGAGTTGAGTCTCCATTCTTAAAACATGACTAAATCATTTATTTGTGAGAATGGCCATTTTGGAAGTTTCTGATTATATCAATAGCTATTAATTGTATTTTTATCAGAAAAGGATCAAGTATTGAATCCTCTTTCCTTATAAAAATTATTTCAAACTCTGTATTAGCCCATTGTTTTCTGTGACCAGCTATCACTTTGTAGCACTTTTGCATAAGAGTATGAAAAAAATCAGGAAGTGAAGTCTGGACACAGGGGTTTGTGGTGGTTTTTGTTTTGTTTTGTTTTTTTTGTAGGGGTAAGGGGGAGGATTTTTTTCCTTTGCTTGTGTTTTTTTTGGTATGTTTGTTCATTTTTAACCTGTAAGGAAACCTGTGTTGTTTAATTGCATTCAGAACTCTTAGTAAGGAAATGTACATCTAAATCCATTTTCCTCTAAGTCAGGAAGTCCATGCACTTGTTCAGGTAACATGCCGTAGTAAGTTGGCATCAAAAGTTAAATGTGAAAACAGCTTCTTTGGATGTCTTTAGTTATAAGACCCATGTCTGGGCTGTATGAGCAACAGGCCAACATATGTTGTAAATTTTTTATAAGTTGACCATGATATATACTTAGGAATCTAGTAATTGACTCCAAGGGCAAAAGACTTTTGGCTCAGTGATCTGATGCTGGGATCAAGTGTATTTTTATCTTTTCCAGACTTCTTAATCTTCTCTCTGTCTACTAATGCCTAAATTCTTTGAAGGCTTTTGTGGCCCAGCTATTGAGGAAATAATAGATATCAATACCTTGCCTGTGATTTAGATTCTCCAGTTTTGTTTTATTTACAATATTGCATTTTTTTAGACTTGGACTGTTTTGAAAGATTCCTTGTCATAGTGATAAAAATATTCAGCCCTTGTAATAATGTTGTTCTTTCGAAAATTTGGGGAGATTGAGTTCAGCTTGTGCTTGGCTGGTTGCAGCAGCAAATGATTTGTGTTTTCAATGAAGAATGGAATTTCCTACTGTACAATAAAATTGGAATACAGATCTTACAGTCTTAGTAAAAAGAATAAATGATGTTTGAGAACTATATAGGATAATTAGTTGCTTTCAAATAAATAATCTAAAATTTTCTGTATTTGCAAATTTTTCTTTTTGTATTATTAAAAGTAGTATGAAAGCATATTTGTCAGCTATTTTGGACTTGTAGTATATACTGTACTTTTGTCTATATTGAGATTAATGATGAGAAAAAGGGTAAGGCATTTTTGTTATGGCCAATTTATTTCATTTCAGACTGTATTATCATTTGGTGAAAGCCCTATTGATTAGCCTTCATAGCTTTACAGAGCCTTTCTTCTAAGCACTTAAAGTTTGAGTTGTTTCAGTCCCATAGGACTGAAAGAAAGCTGTTAGTACCATGAAATCCTTCTTCTGTATGTTTCCAACAGCTTGAAGCCTCTTCTTGGAATGCAAAATATTAGCACATTAATGTTATTAATCCCTTTAGTACAAAATGCTTTTGGAAGTAAAAATAATTTTATATCTTCAAAGTCTGGATTGTTTCTTCTATATAAGTACAGTTTCTTAAAGCTGAAAAATGTGTTGCTGTGCAACAAACAGATGCTGCTCTAACAATGCAATACATTATGTACCAAAAATGATCTTGGTTTTAATCATAGATGCTAATTTAATGAGAGAAGACTAGCTTACATCAAAAATGGATTTAGGGTGTGATTTTGTTTTCTCTGTTTTCTCTACGTAATTAATAAGAATATGGTACCTTATATATTATGTTTTAAATTTGAAAGTGTACTTTGGGTTTATGCCATTTTGTTGTCCTGGTTTCCAATTCTGCCATATAGAATACTCCTGATTTATTTTGTGATATGAACACAAGGGCATTAATAAATCTTGGGTATTTAATGTATTTCCTCAAGTATTGCCTTTTTACAGAACCTTTCTGTTCATGCTTAATCCTTCCATTTTGGCCACATCTTCTTTTTATTTGTTTTCTATCTCCTGCCCAGTGTTTTCATCCTGTATTTACCATGTGGGACATGTAAGTTGTTTGTCTGTAACTAATGTTAGTTTACAGATCAGAAAAACTATGCTAATCAATACCTTCAGACACTATCAGTACTTTATATCTTGAGAGCACGCCTGACCCCCTGGGAGCATTTCATTGTTGATATATCTTCAGTTTAATTTTATTCCGCAGGTATTTGTGACTCAACATAAGTTGCTAGCTCTAATCCTTCCATCACCAATATAAATTTTGACTGACAATTTTACTTTCAGATAAAGTCAGATAATACTATACTTGGGGGGGAAAGAAAGTCTTCATATTGTGTTTTTAATTCCACTGAACCCAGCAGAGTTAAATGTAGTTTGGATGTACAGGGAAGAATTAATGATTGGAAGATACAGAGTTGGTAAATTATTTATTCTGGCCCTGAGGAAGCTGAAAAGCTGAGTGAAAGACTAATAAATCATTTGTGGTAGTGCTGGTTGTCACTTCCAATTATTTTAGATGGTTTTGTGATAAACTGCAGCACCTGCTAGATATCCCTGCACCATCCCTTGATGCTTGCAGTGCAGCTTGTTCAGTCGATTATCAAAGGCAAATTTGTCTAAAGTTTCCTCAGGATGGAAGGAGAATTACTTTTCTCAGTCAACACTTCCCCCATTTTTTAAGCTTCCTTTTCATTGTATGCATTACATAGATAAAATTGATGATAAATGTAGAATTTTATTGACATCATGTACATTCAGGTGTGGTCAACTGAGCCATTGAGGAACAGGAAGAGGTGTGACGTGTCTGTGTGAGTGTAAATGTACCCTTGAAAGGCTGGCTTGCTTTCATCTTTCTGAGTAGCAGCTGTTTCTAAGGTATGAAAATTAGTATTCATACTCTGGTTTTGAAGATTGTATTGGAGCTAGTGTGGAAGTTACAGACTTGAGTATCAGTTGACTTTGTCACTTATTTAATCTTTCCTATTGCTTTTATTCAGAAAGTCTTAGTTTAAAATTGCATTTACGTGTACAGAGGCCCTGTTGATCCTCAGTGTGCAACAGTTGAATAAATAGATTAAGGCAAAGAAAAGTAGCTGGAGGACTGGAGAGATAATTTAGAAAGAGCAATGGAGTGATTTTCAAGAAGGAGAGGGAGAAAAATATTAGAAAGATTAAGATTGTTGGTATAGAAAGACGAAGATGAATGATGAAGGAAGAAAGAACTGGGATGGGTTAATGGAAGGCAGCTGTTATTTCTGCCACTTCAGTGAGAATAGTGTTGGTAGGCATTGTCTCATTTAGCTGCAGCCTGACCACCTTTTTCTCTGAGACAAGTCTTTCCAAACTGAAAAAGTGTTAAAATGTAATGCCATGCTGTATGCATTACTTGCAAGCTTATAAATTGGTTGCCTCAGAAAAGAGAGAAAAGAGGTTTAGAAAGTTGAGCTCAAAGTTCACACTGTGTTTTGTCTGAGTGGTAGTGTGGAGGGAGCTCCTAGTTGTGCAAACACTCAGGTTTTCTATTTCTGCTCATCTTGGGGAGAGGACTTTAAAAAAATGAAAATTGCATTTATTTTAAAAATTAGAGTACATCACGGAGTGTCCTGGTTTGAGCAGTAGCAGTCATTTTTTCTCCTTCTTGGTAGCTGGTGCAGTGCTGTGTTTTGACTTTCGGGCTGAGAACGGTTGCTGATAGCAAGTATGTTTTGAGTTACTGCTCAAATGTTTGGTTTGTTCAAGGCCTTTTCTGAGCTCATGCTCTGCCAGGGAGGAGGGGAGGCCAAGGGAAAGGAGAGACAGGACACCTGACCCAGGCTAGCCAAAGAGGTATTCCATACCATAGCACATCATACCCAGGAGGTAAGTGGGAGAGACCCGGAAGGGCTGGAGCTCTGGGGGGATGCAGGAGGTATCAGTCGGTGCTTGGTCGGGCAGGGTGGGGTGAGTTATGGGTTGGTGGCTGGTGAGGTGTTGTATTCTCTTCACTTGTTGTTTGCTTTATAATTATTATTTGTAGTAGTAGTGGCAGTAGTGATTTGTGTTATGCCTTAGTTATTAAACTGTTCTTATCTCAACCCCTGGGGGCTACATTCTTTGGATTCTCCTTCCTAACTCTCTGTGAGTTGGGGGAGCAAGGTGGGGGAAGTGAGTGTACACGACTGTGCGGACTTGGTTTTAAACCACGACAAGTAGTCAGCTTAAAGTTGTTGAGATGCTCTTTCATATCTCTGTTACTTGTGAAAGAATGGATCTTACACATGGTGCTGAAGGACTTACTAGTGAGTGTTGAATGCTGAACAGTTATACAGTAAGTTTTTATCATCTTTTCCATTATCTTCATAACCTAATTCATCCAAATAACATTGAATTCTAAACATTCTGGGTCAATACAACCTACAGCTCCAGTCCTTGAAAGATAAGAAATGCAAGGTTTTCTAATATTTATCTCTGTTTTTCTTTTAATGGGTCTCAGATTGAAATTTCAAGTGAAATCTGTCTTAGGAAGTGATGGTATTTTGACTGATTACAGAGAAATAAGAGAAGTGGCCATGGTGTCTGGAATCAGAATTAAAAAGGCTTTGTTTTTTTTTGCTTTAAATCTTGTTCAGATAGATTTATTTTTTTCATTGTGCTTCTGTAGGTCAGGAAAGAATCAGATGGAAATACCAAGTGCAGTTGCCTTGCTTTCCCAGATTACTTCAGCACAGAGAGATCTGCAGTTTCACCTCTAGATCTGTGATCTTTAAGAAAGCTCCATGAATACATCTGTTCAAGTTCCACCAAATAGATACCAGGCTCAGAAAAGCACACTAAGCTCTGTTAAGGGTTTCTTGTTAAGTTGTCACTTGGGGGGGGAGCAGGAGTTTTTGCTGGGTTTACTGGAAGCTTTTTTTATTCTGTGCGTCCATTATTTGTAACTGCTAATGACAGTATAGAAAGGAGAGGCTGTGGGAGCTAATCTGTATCATAATTCTATTACTATTAGTGTTTCTGTAAGCACAATGTATCTGATGGTAAAAGAAACCAGTGGAATTTCTGGACAGCTTGAATCCATTTGTTAAGGATTTGAACACCTACACTTACATGCATATTAATTGTCAGGTTTTTACTTTGTTTCCAAAGAAAGATGGTGTCCATAGTAAATGTTTTTCAAATAAATACACATTTCCTGTAGTACTTTTATATTTATTGCTAAATACAGTTAGTATATCTGTGCATTTCTAAAGCAATTACAGCCCTTAACATGTAGAATCATAGAATAGTTAGGATTGGAAAGGATCATAAGACCATCTACTTCCAACCTTCCTGCCATAGGTAAGGATGCCTCACATTAGACCATGTTGCCCAAGACTCTGTTCACCCTGGCCTTTAACACTGCCAGGGATGGAGCATTCACCAGTTCTTTGGGCAACCTGTTCCAGTGCCTCACCACCCTTATTGTGAGAACTTCTTCCTCATATCTAACCTGGACTTCCCTTTTTTAAGTTTGAATACCCGTTGTCCTGTCTCTGCAGCCCCTGATGGGTAGTCCCTTCCCAGCATCCCCGTAGGCCCCCTTCAGATACTGGAAGCTGCTATGAGGTCTTCATGCAGCTTTCTCTTCTCCAGGCTGAACAGCCCCAGCTTTCTCAGCCTGTCTTCATACAGGAAGTGCTTCAGCTCTCTGCTCATCCTTATGGCCTACTCTGGACTTGTTCCAACATTTCCATGTCCTTCTTATGTTGGGGACACCAGAACTGCAGCAAACAGAATGGCACAAAATTAATATTTTTTATAGTTTTGCATGAAAATGGAGAAACAATTTATTTCTAAGATGTTTAAAATTCGTTATTTATATCCAGTTGATATTGAGTTATGTGCACAAAGATAGCAAACTACAAAATTTTTTAAGGTAATTTCATTTACAGGATAAGTATGCTGGGTGTATATTAACAGAGAAAGAAGTTAAAAAATGCATGTTGAAATGAAAATCTAGTTCTTTTAGAAGATATTTCTTATAATAAACTGAACTGTTAACTGTGCTTTAAAAAACCCTGAATTTTATCTTCAGACATTTTTTTGTTCTCAGTTTAAAATATGAGAACAAATCTTTTTGCTTTTCTTGCTGGTTTATAACTTTGAAAGTCATTGGATTACCCCCATTAAAAACCTGTAAAATTAGGTATGGTACTTAGCACTCACCTGAGAGACTGTCATAGTCTGACGTGCTGGATAAGTCATTGAGCAAACCACTTCCAGGTTTTCATCCATCTTTTATCAGTGAGGCTTGTGACAATTGCAGTGACTCAGGCCAGAGGCATTTCTAACCTAGTATTCTTTCTCCAACCTGTCTGAAGAAAGATGCTTAGGGAGAAGTTTAGAAAGATCTGTGACATTATTTCCCACATATGCACTTCTGCCTTCTAGAGTTCTGCGAGTTTTTGGGCAAGGAGAATCATTAATGGTGTGTTTTTATTTAGCAACTTTCAACTGTATTGTTTGTCATTGTGTCATGTCTTCCCTCTGCTCTCCTCTCCTTTCACAGTTTCTTTCTCCTTCAAAATAAGTGGTCACTTCTTGAACCTCTGTGAAGTTTTAGTGTCCTGTGGCAAGGAGTACCATGGCTTTCTTTTTATCTCTGTGAAGAGTTAGCTCCTTTTGTTGGTTTTGGAATGACACTTATTAATTTAGTTTAATTTTCCCCTTCTCCAGTTTTGTGAAGATTTTAGCACCAAACATACATACTGATTTCATTTTTTATTTTCTTTTAGTTTAAATTTATTTTCAGAAATAATTATATACCCTAAAATGGATTGACATGATTTCAGTTTTAATTTAAAATGTATTCTAGAAGGTATAATATTTAAATATTTCAAATCATACACATCTTTAGGCTGAGGGATTTGGCTTTTTAACTTGGGTACAAGAAAAGATAAGGGTCAGTTATCTGAGCTTCCTTAAACAGGAAAAGAAATGAAAGGTTTTTTTAGTATTTTTTTTCAGTATCTTTTCATAACAAAGTTTTCCAGAAAATACTCTGTCAGTTAATTCCACCATGTAGGTGAAACTGGTGTTATTTGCTGTTACAAAGCTGTGATTATTTTACCGCTTAAAAACTTCATGTTATGGAGCAGACGGGGAACCTGTTCTATTATGACTTTGTGGAGTATCATCCAAGATGAAGAAGCAGACAAAATATTCTGTAAGCAGTAATTTGGGTGAAGTATTCTAAAGGTTTATATATTCCGTTTTGTGATTTTATGCCCCTTCTTGTCTCAGCATCACAATCACTAGCCCTTGTTCTCATGAGGGACTTCAGCTTACGGATGTCTGATGGAAATAAAATACAGCAGAAGGGGAAACCATCTAGGAGGTTTCTGGATTATATGGAAGATAATTTCCAGGTACAGCTGGTGAGTGAGCCGGACTTGTGGGTGATGTGATGGTTGGAGACCATCTTGGGCACAGTGATCACAAAGTGATAGTTCTCAATCCTTGGAGAAGTAAGGAGGGGGTTCAGCAGAGCTGCTTCCTTAGACTTTCAGAGGGCAGACTTTGGCCTGCTTATGAGCATGGCTGACAGAGTCCATTGGGAGGCAGTCCAGAACGGCAGAGGAGTCCAGGAAGGCTGGACATTCTTCAAGAATGCATTCTTAAAGGCACAGGAGCAGGCATTTCCCACGTGCCAAAAGACAAACTGATGGGGAAGAAGACAGGCCTGGCTAAACGGAGAACTTGGCTGCAACTCTGGGGGAGGAAAGGAGAGTTTATGACCTGTGGAAGAAAGGGCAGGCAACTTGGGATGACTACAGGGAAGTCATGAAGTTATGCAGGGAGGAAATTAGAAGAGACAAAGCCCAACTAGAACATAATTTGGCTACTGCCATAAAAGACAGTAGATAATGTTTCTATAAATACATTAGCATCAAAAGGAGGGCTAAGAAAAATCTCCATCCCTTATTGGATGGGGGGAAACATAGTGACAAAGGATGAGGCAAAGGCTGAGGTACTTAATGCCTTCTTTGTCCCAGTCTTCAATAATGACACCAGTTGTTCTTGGGGTACCCAGCCTCCTGAGCTGGAAGACAGGGACAAGGAGCAGAATGAAGCCCCCATGGTGCAAGGGGAAATGGTCAGTGCTCTGCTACACCCCATGGACACACACAGGTCTATGTACCCAGATGGGATCCACCCTGAGGGTACTGAGGGAGCTGGTTGAGTTGCTCACTGAGCCACCTCCAACCATTCAGCAGCACTTTTGGCTTACTGGGGAGGTCCCAGTTGACTGGAGGTTTGCAAATGTGATGCCTGTTTATAAGAGGGGCCAGATAGAGGACCTGGAGAGCTACAAGCCTGTTAGTCTGACCTCAGTGCTAGGGAAGGCTATGGAGACGATCATCCTGAGTGCCATCATGGGGCATTTACAGGACAGCCAAGTGATCTGGCCTAGTCAAATGGGTTTATGAAAGGCAGGTTCTGCTTGACTAACCTGATTTCCTTCTATGACAAGGTGACCTGCTTGTGGATGAGGGAAAGGCTGTGGATGTTGTCTGCTTGGACTTCAGTAAAGCCTTTGACTTTCCCACAATATTCCCCTGAAAAAACTGCCTGCTCACGGCTTAGATGGATGTACTACTGTTCATTGAGTAAAAACCTTGCTGGATGGCAAAGCCCCAGGAGTGAAGGTAAATCCAGTTGGTGGCCAGTCACAGGTGGTGTTCCCCAGGCCTCAGTATTGTGGCCAGTTCTGGTTAGTATCTTTATCAATAATCTGGATGAGGAAATTGTGTGCACCCTCTGAAAGCTGTATGAGGATCAACAAGGCTAAGTGCAGGGTCCTGCACTTGAGTCACAACAACCCAGTGTATTGCCACAGGCTTCAGGAAGAGTGGCTGGAAAGCTGCCTGGCGGGAAAGGATCTGGAGATGGTTGACAGAACATGATCCAGCTTGTGCCCAGGTGGACAAGAAGGCCAACAGCATCCTGGCTTGTATCAGTAATAGTGTGGCCAGCAGGACTAGGGAAGTACATGGCATTGGTGAGGCCACAGCCTGAATACTGTGGTCAGTTCTGGGCCCCTCACTACAACAAAGACACTGAGGTGCTGGAGCAGGTCTGGAGAAGGGCAGTGAAGATGTTGTAGGGCCTGGAGCACAGGTGTGATGAGGAATGGCTGAGGGACCTGGAGGTGTTTAGTCTGGAGAAGAGAAGGCTCAGGGGTGTGCCTTACCACTCTCTACAAGTACCTGAAAGGAGGTTGTAGCAAGGTGGGTGTTGGTGTCTTTTCCCACGTAGCAAGCAATAGGAGAAAAGGAAAAGGTCTCAAGTTGTGTCATGGAAGGTTTAGATTGGCTGTTATGAACACGTTCTTCATGGAAAGTGTTGTCAAACATTGGAACAGTCTGCCCAGAGAAATGGTTGAGCCACCATCCTTGGAGTTATTTAAAAGTTGTGTAGATGTGGCACTGAAGGACATGGTTTAGTGGTGGGCCTGGCATGGCTGGTTAATGGTTGGGCTTGATGGTCCTAAAGGTCTTTTCTGAGATAAACAATTTTATGATTCTATCTCAGTAGAATTGTTTTTTAATGATCTTAAAGGTATTCCTAGAGAAAAGATTACTTAGAAGAGCTTTCCTCCAGAAAGTAATTACTGATCCTTCTTTGCATGCTGCAGGATGGAATCATGTGGTCAAGGTAGTATGGTTGCTAAAGGCAAATTATAAAGTCAAGAACATTATCCCTGTTGTCCTTAAAAAAGAAGAGTGTGAATTCTGGGTTACTGGTGAAGACGCGTTGATTCATTGAACTAAGCTGCATACAGTGATGAAAATACTGATTTAAAAATAGTTCTATAAATATGTGTGGTGCACTTTCTTTTCCAATTAAGATAATTTTAGGACCTGTTCCCAAATATTGAATCATTTTTTGTCTGCTGTTGAAAATAGTGATAAATTATAGAGGTAGTAGGCCTTATATCACTGATAGGGTAATTATTGGAAACTGTTTTAAGAGTTGTGGTAAGAATACATATGGGGAAAAAAATCCCAAGTATAGCTAACCTTGGTTCAAACATGGGAGGTCTCACATACCTAATTTACAGGAGTTCTTAATTATATTTCTAATGTAAGAGGTAGGAGAAATACAGTGTATACAGTGCAGTCATCTGTTCAAAACAGTTTTGTCTGACAAGCTGTGGAACACAGAAGGAACTGAAAAAAACCCCAAACTTCTGCCTTCTACATTATTCCAGATTTTCAGTCTGTCTTGTCTTTGTTGTTTAAAGCAGGTATCCAGAAAGCACAGAAAAGGTAACTGCCAATGAAAAGTGATTCATGTGTGAAGGTCAGCTTTGTAGAGTTTATTTCCTTTGGAATGATAATGTGAAGTGAATGGTATAAAAAGAAGGGTAACAGCTTCCTCTAGTCATAGTAGGGAAGGTATTGGGAGCCTGGCAGCTGTGGGCAGACAGATGTTATACTGACATGGTCTGGGATCTTGCTTCTCTACTGACATCCAATGCTCTCTTCCCCAGTGTTGCTGAACAATGCTCCAGTGATGCAGTAAGTGCTGTGATCTGTCAGTTTCTTCTAAGGGAAAAAGTGTTAGCAGAAGAGAGTCTTGGTTTTTGTTACATGTGTTGAAAACATTTTGGTGTTTGGCTTAGCAAGAGCAAGAAGTGTGCTTTGCCCTTGGAGTTGATGAAGATGGTAGGTTTTGCTGCTCAGAATGTTTATTTTGTGTTCCTCCATGAAAGTTCTGTCCTGCATGTTGAAAGAGTTTTGTCTTTCTAATCATAGGAAGTTTTCATCCCTGTGGAACTTTGGGTAGTCATTTAAACTGAAATCAAGCAAGGGTACAGAAGAGAGAGCTCAAAACCAGTGTTTTATGCCTGATCTTGAAGTATGCTGCAGCTGAGCGATGATGAAGATATGAATAATTGAATCACTTTTAGTCATTGCTAGAATGGAATGGAGTTTACCAGCTACCAGAGGAGGTGATAAGTGTTTTTTCAGCAGATGCTACCAAATATGAGGTTAGCATGAATGAAGAATGCAGGAGTGTTGCTAGGTTACAGAGTAGATTGGCCAATTGTTGGGAAAAGAAGTCTAAATTATGGGTTTGGTTGTCATCTTTTGTCCATCCCATACCCAGTGTCTTTGCTGGGTTCAACATTAGCCAGCTGTTTGTCCATGAGTTAGATTTCTCCACGTGCTGTAAGGTGGTGGCATGATCACAGGAGGTACTTGGAATGGTGTCCTGGTACACTGTTAATCCTATGCATGTGTCACTTATCAAGTCTCAGAAGAGCTGCATGTAGATCTTGAGAAGGAGCAAGAAAATGATACTTCAGAAATCTTACAGGCAAGGTACTACTGGAAATCATTTGAAGTTTTCTACTGAAATAAGTCAGTCTAATTCAGTAACCAGGACTCGTATTACATCTTTTAGAGTAGGTGAGAGTTCATCATTGGTCAAGAGCTATTGAGATGTACAGAATAGTGAAAATTAATATTTTTCCTCTTCATTGACAGGAGATTGTTCAGCAATACTGCTAAGTGCTTTCAATACCTTGCTTGGTCTGAAGCTAAATAAGCTTGTAGTTGGCCTTTGTCAAGTAATTTCATGACTTGTAATGTGATACTGAGGAGTAAACTATAACTGGTTATGGTTGCTCACTGTTGGATTACTGAATATTTGAGTGAGGAAGGAAAGATTCTTCAGTAACTGTACTATTTCTGCCTTGAGCTATGCAAGTTCATGACTCTTCCACAAGAGTCAAAAATCACGGATTAAATTCGGAAATCTTTACATTGCAGAATAGACCTTCATAAGAAAACCTGCTGAAGTCTGAAGGTGTGAGTAATTATTACTTGTGGAAATGAGCTAAATAGGTACTTACTGTTGCAAAAGCTTTATACATGTGCCTGATCTTAATAATGCTTTAGTATACTCAGAATTGAGAAAGATAATTCTTGGACAATTCTTTTGAGGCCTGTGCTTCGCTTTTACTTCACTGGAGTTAGGTGGTTACCAGGACCCATGCTATCCAAAGATCTCTCTGCCATGGATATTTCTTTGAGGAAGAATTTGATAGTTTCCTGGATACTGTTGGAAAAACTCCCTAAGCTTGTGGTGTGGCCCCAGCCCAGGCTTTGAAATATATTTCAGTTATAATACTTTGCTTTCTGTCAATTAACATTTTAATTTTTGGGTGCTATTTTGTTTCTTAGTCTTTCAGAAAACTTACAATAACTATTAAGGAAGTTGGTTGTTTTGATGGGCCACTGTGTTCTTGTGTAAACTGAGATACAGTCATTATTTCACCATGGTTTCAACAGAACTGAAGTTTCTTGATGCCCTTGGCCCTTTTTGGTGTAACCAGCAGCCTTGGACACTCATGTTGACTGCTGCCTTAGAAAGGCAGTTTTCTTTCAAAGGCACTGATTGGGTTGCAGTGATCTGAATTTTGACATCATGTTTCTCTATTTAGATTTCCACTTTCCTGTGTGTTTCATCTAAATGCCTCCATCCTGCAGCATGGTGTTAGCAATAGATATCTTTTGGGCTATTCTCAGAAATAACAACAGTCAGACTTAAGATAAATCCCATTGTTGCTCCGGATTGTCAATTTTTTTTTTCTCTAAAGATTTAGAAGATTAAATTTCAGATATGGAGATTATTGGATAATATTTGAACACTAATTAAGGGTACTAAATGGAAGATTGTGACTATTGCTGTTCTTTTTGGAAGTTAAAATTTACTTTATTGCAGAACAGTATAGACTGCTAACTAGAAAGGGGCTACAGTTATCTCTTTCTTCACTTTGCTCTTATCTGGATATTAACGTTGTAGAATTTTCAGACCTAGCTGCTTACTACTTCACAATGGAAATCAGGATGATTAATGTAACCAACAACTGGAAAAACATAAATACGTGCTTTAACTGCGTCTTTTCTTGATGAAAACGTGTGTAATGAGATGTAATTTTTTAAAAGTCTATGTTGCTACTTATCTATTGTGGATTTATTTGGGGGGAAAAAATGCAAGATGTGGACATTTGATTTCTAACTTCGCATTTAGATTTGCTTATTTGTGTGATGCATTATTTGTTAATTGGTAAAATAGTAAATTTAAGGCATGAGGTATATTTTGTTTTTCTGTCTTCAGCACGTTTGTTACTGTGTGTGTATCAGCACTGCTGTTTGCTGAATTGTACTGAAAGGATGCTTTCTTTTAGTAAACTTTGAAATTTTGCTTAAATCTAGGAAAATGCTGTTATACAGGATATTTGGCTTTAACTTTCAGCCATTAGATTTCATAGGTAATTCTGTTATATTTAATCTAAAGATGGGTCACTCAAGGGCGCAGTTCTTCAGAACATGTTGGGGAAATGCTTTGTTTCATAACAAGAAGCCTGGGAATTCAGAAGGCAAAGTTCAGGGCAATTCAAAATCAGTCCTGGATTTTATTTCATGCAAATAGCTTCTGTGCTAGTCTCAGCCTGCTGGTACTTTGAGTATTGCAGCTACTCATACACATGTGATTTCTGATGTTACCTGCATGGAACGGGAGAAGTGACATAAAATCATTGTGTCTGGATAGACTTTGTGATTCATATGACCATAACGTGATACAAGTGAGAGTTTTCATAAGAGGTATGAAAGCTTAAGTTTGTGACTGCTTAAAAAAAATCTGTTTTAAAGATGTGCGAACTTCTTGTTTGGTTTCTGGGCTAATAGCTGTATTTTGAAGAGAAAGTGTTTCACATCACCCAACTTTTGAGTCTGACATTGGTGACTCTGCTAATTGTAATAGAGCTGTAGAATGGTTTCGTTCCAGATGGAACTTTCATCTGGCTTCTGATTGAGCTGAGTGTCCTTGTAAAGTCTCTTAGCATCTGCTTTGGAAATGTATATAACATTATTCAAAATTTGTACCAAATTAAACCACCCTAAGGCTATAATTCAATTTTTCTTTATTGAGGAATATATTGTCAACAACTTTATGCCACAGAGTAAAATCTGCACTAGACCTATTATTTTTTTGGCTATTAGCTGGTTGTTTAGGTTACTGTGATTGAATTTCCAGTTTCTTCAACTTTACCCTATCAGTTGGAAGTTTACATTAAGGAGTTAATCAATGCAGTCTTTTTCTTTTTTTTTCTTTTTTTCTCTGAAAGATGTTTTCTAGTATTAATGATTGTGTTATATTTTTATTTCTAAAGTAGCAATGTTTCATAATTCTAGATAATTTCTGTTGGGGATGTTTGAGATACCTGTTTTTGCATCTGGTTTGTAAAATGAAAAAAAAACACATGCAATGTATTGAAATGCACCATATCCCATTCTTTTAACTTCTATACCTTATTTTAATTTCTCTTTAATCTGTAACAGTTCATGATTGTGACTTTTCATATTTTTCAGTTCTCCATAGTCAACTGTATTTATTTATAGTTTTTATTTTACAATCTTCCTCTTGAGCTCTGTGTAACTACTGCTTTGAATATGAATTCTGTTATCAAAGATTATTAGATTAGGGTGGCAATTGATGCAGTTTTCTGTTAAGATATGATTTGTGAAATGCTCTCTAACTTGAGTGCACATGCTTGAATAGATGAAGGTTGTGTTACCAGCAAGATTAAAGTCTAAAGCTTTGAGTGTATTGTCTCCTAAAGCATTTCTCAGCCTTAAAAAGCTTGCCTTTTAGTACTGCCTACCCCAAACATTTAATTGGATTTAATTGGAATCACCAAAAACTTCTGAAAACTTGAGAAACATCTTTATTCTCTTTTACTTGTGACTTTTTTTTGTGTGTTTCATCCTTATCCATGTTCCTGCTAAATCTGTCAAAGAAACTTCACCCAAACCCACTGATGTAGATTGATAAATTGACAAATCCCTTGTCTTCAACATCAGAACTTTGCTGCTTCTGTTACATGTAAAGTCAGAAGCTTATCTTCATCCAGTTATACAAAGCTATTCTGGTTTCATTGCAGCTTCTAGTAGTGTCAGTGGGCAATACGTACTTGCTGAAGGGTAATTTTGTTGAAATGCACAAAGACTTGTCTCTTTGCAGAAACAAAGGAAGATCCTGTCACCATACCACCTACTGTATTGTTTTGGAATGTGCTATGTTCAAATCAGTCGTCTTTATGTGGACTACTTCAGGATGCAAATCTGTGCTCTGAGTCAGACAGTCAGACAGAATAGTGAGTTAAACCAGGATCTTTTAGTTAAACCTCTCAATATAATCGAGTTACGAAGTACTATGCAGCCATGTATGTTGATGGTAATGTTCAGTAGGTACTCCTAAATTTTGGGCACAAACATTTAAAACCGCAGATTTACCATGAACTGAAATTTGGCTTTCACCAATTACCATCTAGCAGGGTTATTGTATTTTGTTTATTTTCTTTTTTGTTTGTTTCTGAGTGGAAGAGCAGTAAAAGCTTATCCATGCTCAGTCCAGTAAATAGGTAGAGCACTGTGTTAAGTCCATTTATAGTCTGCTTTTCCTATTGCAACTATGATATGCTACAGAAAGAGAAGTGGAATTTCTGATGTACAAGTGCCACTCTCACCACGTCTGCACAGTGTGACTTGCCCATCTTTCTGAAGAATGGGTGTCAACGCCTACCATTGAGAGTGGAATCACTTAGCATACTGACATCATCTCCACCCAACTTCATGCAGCATTAGCTCTCCCCATCCTCCTTTATTAAACTCCCGTGCAAACCTTTGTGCATTCATTTGGATTTGTTAAAGAAAAAGCAGGAAGTTATTTATCTGACATTCAGATGCTTGATAGATGAAAACAGAATTGCAACTGTAGAAAATGTGTTCACTATTCAACCAGTGTAAAAGGAAATTTCTGCTTCCGTTACCTGTATCTTTCTTTGGACATACTAGCTGCCTTACTCCATCTTTCTTCATGCTTCATCTTCTTATGCTTCAAGAAGTTTAGAACAGGTCTGTGTTTCCAAGATGTTTTGTCAGTGAATGGGAGGAGAGGGAGAAGTTGCACATAAGCTGGTCCATAGCAGAAGCTTTGATTCTGGAGGAAGGCAGTGACAAGGCCAAAATGGGATATCCCTTTGGCCCAGTCTCCTGTTAGATCACCAGAAATCAGCATTAAATTGTGTAATGCATTCATTAGAGTGTATCAAAATGGCAATGTTTTTGTGGTTCCATTCTTTACACTTCAGGCAGCTTCATTTATGTGTTACGTGAGACCACAGTTACAAAGTGAGAGTACAAGTGAGATGGAGACATAATTGCCAAATCAATCTGTCTGGTATATTAATGCCATCAGCTGCTACTGTAGTCTGAAAAGACGTGACCAAAGCACTCACTGATTTCTTGAAAATGATTTAAAAGTAAATAAGTAAATACCATCATGCAGGCTGTCTTCACCAGCATAACATTGGAAAGACCCCAAAACTGATGCCAAAGCATCAAGCAAATGGCTATCTAGGAATACAGTGATAATATTATAGCTTTTTTTCCCCCACCATCTCTCTTTCAAAATTTTATATTCCAATACCTTTGGGAAATTTGGTTTTCCAAGTAACTTTTTATATCAATCACAAGTAATAATAAAATACTCTTCAATTTGCTTTCCTAAATTCTTCCATCTGTGACTTGTACAAAACCCCATCATTTCATTGTGACTTGACTGTTCACACGATGAATTTCAAACTTCTACTTTTTTGCATGTAGAAAATTGTTACTGTCTGGTGAATATTACTTTGCAGGTGTGTATCTAGTTCTGAAAGGACTAAATATAAATTACATCTTGCCTTCAGTCAAAAATAAAAGGACAATATTCTAACTTGTTTGTAAAGCAGCCAATGACAAATTTCAGTCTCCCTAGAATAAGAATTTTGTTACGGTTCTTTTCGTTTGTAGTTTTTAGCCATTGATTATTAGCAAGTTTAATTTATCCTCACTAAAAAGAAATTAAATTGCATAAATACATATTTCTGATAAATGGTGATATACTTTAATTAAAATGAAAAAGAAAAGGAGCTTAAATAAAGTGAAAATATTTAACTCATAGGTACTTGAATTTTAGTTTGACCTGTGTTTGTTAAAGGCAGATATGTTTGTCATTCTGATGAAGATGCATTTCTTCATACCTTGCTGTTGACAGAATCTCACCTACTTTTTCCATTTATTATGATAATAGTCTACCAGATGTCGTATGTCACAGCCTAGTGAAGTTGTCTCTGCCTATTACTGCTTTATATGTAATGTGCATTCTTGTTTTTCTTTCCTTAATTTGGGAATTTTTATATGCTATTTGACATTTGTTATTTCATGAGGAAAATAATAGAAGCAAACTATTTAGAATATTTGAAAGCAGTTTTAGAAACAGTAGGCTTTTTTGTTCCTGTGGTAAGTACCATCATGTTAAAGTATGCTTTCATTGGGGATGGATAAGCTGAATCTCATAAAAATGGTCATACATCTTCAAACTCTAGTGAATGTTGACTTAATAGATCTAATTGTGTTATGCCATGCAACTTTCTGAAAGTTGTTTATTTCAGTGGACAGAAATATAGATAGTACTAATAAGAGAGGGTGGAAACATGGTTATTACATGTTACTGATACGTGTAGTGAGCAGAGTAACAGAAGTCATAACTCCTTACCTAAAACATAAAAATGGTTAATTTCTTTTTCCAGGTAGTTACAATGTAAAAGACATAATAGTGTATGTAGAATCCTTCTATGTATGGAGATGCACAGAGTCAAAATAAGTTTTGGCAGAGATACAGCAAGCTGTCTTGATTCATAGCATGTGAACTCAAGTGGGACTGGTCTTCAGCAGCTGTCATTCAAGGTATAGAGCTGTACATCCCTGCCTGTTAAAACCATATTGAATACCCACAGCACTTAGATTTGTAGAATCAACTAGGTTGGAAAAGACCTGTAAGATCATCAGATCCAACCATTACCCATGACTGCTAAGATAACCACTAAACCATGTCACTGAGGGCCTCATCTACATGGTTTTTGAACAGTTCCAGGAATGGTGATTCCACCATTTTCATGGGAAGCCTGTTCCAATGCCTGATTACCCTTTCTGTAAAGAATTTTTTCCTAATATGATGATGAAAACATCACATTGCAGAAGTAATACTGCTACTCAGAACCATAGCCAGATTTAATTAATTTTTTGGCATTTAGGGACCTGGCACTTATCAATTGTATTGGACATTTTTATTTCCACACAAAACTTTTTGTTTAAAGGCTCATATCTTGGGAAAAGTGCATTCTCTACAGACATAATTAGAGTTCATTTTGCTTTATGTACTAGCAAGGAAGGTCATTCAGACTTCTGTTTCATTTTTTTATTTGGCCTTTTTTTTTGTATATTAAACTAGAGGTGAAAGTGCCCCCTAGATTTATAGATTTGTATGCTTACACAAAGCTACAGAAAAATTCCATATAAGACATTCTTTTTCTTTTAAGAATCAATATTAAGAAGTTTAAAGGCTTTTCTTTGTCCAGAGCAACAGCAAAACATGCAACTATCAGCAATTTATTGTAGTTTGCTTTCTTATATTTTACTGTGAAATTGTTGATATGTAAGATTAACTCATAAAAATCCTTCTATTCTTTCACAGCAGTATTTTAGATGAAAGACAATTCTTCTCTGTACATTCCTGAAGGGATCATTGCAGTTCTTAAAGCTGTATTATATAGAATAATATAGATGAATATGACAGCATATTTGTTCATACAAACAAATGTTTGTTGAACATTTTATTTGTTAGTGACATGGACAGTGGGATTGAGTGCTCTCTCAGCAAGTTTGTTGATGACACCAAGCTGTGTGGTTCAGTTGATATGCTGGAGGGAAGGAATGCCATCCAGAGGGACCTTGACATGCTTGTGAGGTGGGCTGATGCCAACCTCATGAAGTTTAACCAAGTGCAAGGTCCTACACCTGGGTCGGAGCAATCCCAGGCACAGCTACAGGTTGGGCAGAGAAGAGATTCAGAGCAGCCCTGAGGAGAAGGACTTGGGGGTGTTGATTGATGAAAAACTTAACATGATCTGGCTTCAGTGTGCTCTCGCAGCCCAGAAAGCCAACCGTATCCCGGGCTGCATCAAAAGGAGTGTGACCAGCAGGTCGAAGGAGGTGATCCTGCCCCTCTACTGTGCTCTCGTGTGACCTCACTTGGAGTATTGTGTGCAGTTCTGGTGTCCTCAACATAAGAAGGACATGGAACTGTTGGAGTAAGTCCAGAGGAGGCCACGAGGATGATCAGGAGACTGGAGCACCTCCTGTATGAAGACAGGCTGAGAAAGTTGGGGCTGTTCAGCCTGGAAAAGGGAAGGCTGCGTGGAGACCTCATAGCAGCCTTTCAGGATCTGAAGGGGGCCTATAAGGATGCTGGGGATGAACTCTTCATTAGGGACTGTAGTGATAGGACAAGGGGTTGAAACTTAAACAGGGGAAGTTTAGATGGATATAAGGAAGAAGTTCTTTATTGTGAGGGTGGTGAGGCACTGGAATGGGTTGCCCAACGAAGTGGTAAATGCTTCATTCCTGGCAGTGTTCAAGGCCAGGTTGGACAGATCCTTGGGTGACATGGTTTAGTGTGAGGTGTACCTGTCCGTGACAGGGGGGTTTGAAATTAATGATCTTAAGGTCCTTTCCAAGTTTAACTCTTCTATGATTCTGTGACAGCAGTCAACACAGGAAACTATTATGCTTGAAGTAGATGAAATCAGAATGAAGCTTGACATTACTCTTTTATATTTGCAAGATCTGTGCAAATGTGACCAAGACTAAGAATATTTGCAGTTAGACAGTCCTGAAAAAATTGTATTTGAATAAAACCTGTGTCGCTGTCTGAAATCAGTACTACACTCTTGAAGCTTCTTTCAAAATGAATTTTCATTTCTCTTTTTAAAAAAGGTACTTAAATTTGGTGTTCTTTCAAAGACTTGAATTTTTCAAGTGACTATATTTTTCTTCAAAAATGAAAATGAAAAAAGAAATTAAATTATAAGTTTTAATTATCTGTAAAAGTCAAACAAAACTTGAAATTTGTATGTTCAGTAGCTGCCCCTCTTTTGTTGAAATGATAATCCTTTGAACATCTGTCTTCATATAATGAAAATTAGAGGAAAGACATTTGTATAAAATAGCTGATTTCTTAGTTTTTTTCTTTTCCCCTCCTTCAATGAAATGTTGTAGATCGTGAAAAACAGTCCTGTTACACTAGGGAAAAGCCAGATTTGATGGTCAGAAAGGAACCTTTTATTTAGTCTTAAGCTGAGAACATTTTTCTAAGTGAGCAAATCCTATAATACGTAGCAAATATTTCTACCTTTCTATGGAAAACACAACTGTAGTATTTGAACTAATAACAATGAGGCATCAAACAAGAATATCTTTAGGCTCATAGAGCAAATATGGAATAGTTGATGGCTCTGCCTGTATTTACAATGTCAGCAGTTGGACATTATTTCAGGATTTAAGCTCTTTCTTCAGTCTTCCCCTTTTCAAAATGGAAAGAATAGCTGATTTAATTAAAGATATAGTAACCCTCAGGTTAAGTTTTCTCTCTTTACAGTCCATTATGCCAAGCAGACATATATACTTAAATTTCTTATAAAACTGTAAGTCTGAAATAAAAGAAGCAGCTGTCATAGCATTTAGGAATAATTCTGTTCTAGGCTTGAAGTCTCTGCTCTGCTTTCTAGAGCTTTTTATTTTCTTTGGATGATAATATGATAACACAAATTTGAATTCTGTCAAAATTTCGTCAAAAAGTATGGTCACATTTATGACTGTATTATAATTATTGCTCAATTCTTTATCAAGGTGTACTTCAAATAAATTCTGTTAATACTTGTGGTTGATGAGAATTTTCAATATGCTCAACACTTAATCTGCTAATATTTGAATTAGCAGAATATATATATTTTTAAGTAGAATCATTACCTCCATATAAAATGAAATTTCTTTTTTTCAATTGTTTAATCCTCCATTTTTTTCCTAAGTGGTTTAGTCATATTTCATGCTTGGATCAGTTTGTCTGCAGATTACTACTTTGGGTGTTTGTAGTTATGATTTGTTTCTCAGTAACAATATCACTTCAGCTTTAAACATGAGAAAGAAACAGATATAAAGATTTATTTCTTTTTTTTAATCTTGCATTCAGTCTACATTTTGTTCATTTATTTTCATTTGATAGGGTCAGATGAACCAAAGTGAGAACTATGACTTTGTATGCAAACCACTATTAATCTGTAGATGAGCTTAATTTGATTATGAATTAATATTTTTTTAAAAGCACATGAACTTTAACTGTTATCAAATAAAATACTCAGTTCACACAATACTACTGTCATCAATCATTTACAAAGTACATTTAATGTAGAATCAAACCCGGCAGGTTTACATTTAATTTCCTTTCAAATAATTCCCAGTCTCTGAACACTTTTTACTGAGAATAGGTATAATGTCGCATGTTGTGTTATCTTACTAATTTTAGCTGAAGTCATGCCTCTGCCTTGCCAAGGTGGGCTCAACTACAGGGAGGTGCGCTTAGCAGTGGTTGCCTCCTGAGCAGAACTCCAGCGTTACCAGTTCCTGACAGCTGCAAGCCAGCCTCTGGGCATCTTGCTAAATTTTCAAATGTAATTATACAGTAGACTTCCTTTAACAAATTCTGTGTTCCCAGCTATAATTATAACAGCTCTTCTTGCCTCTAGCCTATTCCTTATCTTACAACCCACCTCCATATCTCCCACTGCTGGTTAGTGTTATTCAGCAGAGCTGATGAATCTAGAAAAACAGAGCCTGTTCTTTCTATCCTCACAAGGATGGTTGCATCAGTACAGAAGATCCGTTTCTTCTGATTCACTATACTGAAATGACAAGTCTTATAAAGCTGAAGATTGTTCTGTAATTTGCGGAACAGCTTTTGGTTAGTGTACTACTTTGCTTTTGCAGTCCATTTTCAATTGTTATTACAGGGCATAGGGTAAGGAATTATTAAGAGCTATCTATGCATGTGACGTGAAAATAAAAATGATCCATGATGCATTTTTTCTTACATGAAATGCTATGTAATATTAACCAAAGAATGGTAAAACAGGAAAAGTTACTCACTGATATGCTCAATCTAGTACTGTCTCATGTCAAGGAAATTCAAAAGCAACTACACAGAGTAATAATCTCCTCTCCACCTGTCTGGTAGCAGGTGGAGTTGATGTGATGGTTTTGAACATGGGAGTTTGAACATGCGAGGTGAGAGAGCTGTTGAAGGTTTGTTACTGTGGTTGGCTGTGGCAGAGTACATTGATCAGACCTTTTCTTGAGAAGCTTTAGTGAGTGAAATTCCCCAGCAGTCCTTGAAGTTGCACACCTGTTGACATTTAATAGTTTGCCTGCATCTGTGTAAGAATTATGATGTCCAGAATGGGGTGGTTTGGAGAAAAGTAGTTATCAGCTCTTTGTATGCGTGCATGCACACACCCACCCACATACCCACATACACTTCACATGCTTGCCAGCCTCTTTGAGTGAAATGTGATTTTGAATGATACCACAAAATTTACTCTTTTGTATTCTCTGTTCATTGATTCCCTATGTAATGCTGCTGGTCCATTTTGTGTTCATGTCAACGATGCATCTTTTCTAAATGTAGCACTTCAGATTTGTCTTTATTGAATCACTTTGTTGATTTCTGACCATGCCTCCCATTTTTCAAAAGCATTTGGAATCACATGCTGTCCTCTTAGATACCGCTGGTTTCTCCCAGCATTGTTTTATCACACTGCCTTTGAGTTACTGTGATTATTATGAAAATAACAGGTAGAAAAGATCTAACAGATGTCTCTGAGATCCATTTGAAATATATACCCAGCTTGACAGAGCTGATAAAAATTCTTTTCAAGAGCAACTGCTCTTTGATTTTAATCATTTTTGTGTCCAGCTTATAATAATAATGTCTGCACAGTATTTTGTTATATTGGCAACGACAATGCAAAACATGTTTAAAATCTCTGTAATCTCAAGCTGGAATCACATCTACTGTTACTTCTCATCCATAAAGCCAGTCAGCACCCTTCCAGTGAAGTAATTCAGATGAGTTTGAAGGGATCTATATTTTTTTCTTACTATTCCTTCTTTTAGATATCTGGTTGTGCAATAATTGTTTCTAAAATCTTTTAGGTTTCTCTGATAAACTGGAACTTACAGATATGACTTACTTCACCTGGAACGACAGGGGAGGGCTTGTTTTAAGTTTGGTTGGGGTTGTTTTGTGTGGGTTTTTTTTTTTCTTTCTTACCTCTTCTGATTTTCTTTAGTCTGATCTCTTAGAAAGAATGAGACCACAGATCCGAACCCGTTAACATCTCTCCTCCTCCATAATTTTCAGTATGACTTGTTTCAAGGATTTTCTTTTCATCCCTTTTGTTACATTATTTCCTCATCTTGTTTGTAGCAATGGTATGTGTGTCTCATATCTTTGTCGGTCCCATTGATCACTGACACAGGACATGGATGAAAACTTTTTTTCTAGTGAGACAAGCTGACAGGATGTGTAGAAGAATTTTTCTTTGGTTTTGCTTGTTTTGTAAATCCAGAAAGTCATGGTTGAGCTCATAACAGTGGTTTCTAAGGTTAGCATCAGAAAATTAAGTGTACTTTCACTGCATCTTATGTACTAGGTGGAATAGGATGGGTCAGTTCCAAAGAGAAATGAGATCCAAAATTTTGCATGTGTGAAATATAGAGGTAGAGGTGATTACATACTAAAATAATTATTCTAGCCTTTCAAACCACCAGCCATTAAAATAGGTTGGGGAAGAGATTGAGTTAGGACAAGGGAGAGTCTATCCTAAATTGTTTATCAAAATATTTTATGGAAATCCTTTTATCCTGAATGACTCTGGTGTTTGGTATGATGCCCCATGGGTGGCCTTTTCTTGTGCATAACCATGTGAAATCCATTCATCTGTTCTTCTGTATTGCAAGATGAAGAATTTTACCCTAAAATAAAACAATAAAACTAGGAACAATGAAAACAGGGTGGTGGTGTTTTTTCACGTCTGTCATATGAGCTGAACCCTCTTGCCTACCAGTAGAGAATGAGGACCAAAGCCAGAATGTTTATAAAAATTGATATTGTCTCTTTAAAATTCAGTGTTTTATTTTTTACCTGTCAGTTTGTTTTATAGGTAATTTAATTTTTGTTCTTTTTATTTTGTATGAGCTAAGAACAGAATTATTGCTGAATATGCTAAAATAGATGTATATTTTTTAAAGGCTGGCATTTAAGCAGACAAAGAATCATGCTTAATGCTGCTGTGATAATAAATAGTACTATAATTGATTGTTGATAGAAACCCTTAAAATACATTTTTATGGTTGAAGTGTACTTTTGGTAAACAGTTTTCATTTTGCCTATTAAAATAATTCACTATATACTGTGGTTTCTTTGAGTGTTAAGGAGGTAGGACTTTTCCAGCAACAGTAATTGGTTGGCACTGCTTGACCTTAATGCAAAGCTACAGTATTTAATGAACAAACGAAGGGTATAAAGTTTTGATAAATAAGGCAATTTTCACGAAACCTTTAGAAATATGCTTGAAGTCTTTTAGTGTTAGATTGACGGTTTCTCCTTTTGTGAAAAGAGTAAGTGAATAATTTAAGGCTATATTTCATGTTTTCAGATCTTCATTCTGTCATATAAATAATAGACTCTGAAATGCAGCAGCTCCTGCATTCACGGATTTAATAGACTTATACAAGTGAGTATCTTTCTCAGCTGCTGGCATCTTAAAATGCTCCTTTGTGCATATGTATACCTGAAAAGCAATGTAGAAGTGGGACATTGCTACACTCTGTTCAGTAACCAAATCCCATACTTTAAGCATGCCACAAACTGTTTTTAAAAGTATTGTTCTTCATTAGCTTGATGTCACGTTTTAGTAATTTTAGTTTTTAATTCTGGCACAATGTTATGATGGACAGATGTCAAAAAAGTAATACATGGCTATTCAAAATTAAAGTGTTAACTAAAGTTTACTTACTTAAATGGAAAGACTGTGTGAAAAACTTTCAGGTTAACATCTAGCACAGATATCTAAAACACCATTTAATCTTGATGAGATTAAGATGTTTTTACTAAGACAGTGAAATATCAGATTAATTTATATCATTTGCTATATTTATTCATAGTTATGTAATTTCTTTTTGAGGGAAATGGTATTGAGGAAGGAAGAACAGAGAATAGCAGAATTAAGCTGGTTTCTTTCCTTTGTTTCCACTCCCCCCAGCCCTTAAGTTGCTTTAGTTTAGTGTCTATTGAAAGAATAGTGAAGCAAGACTTACCGAGAACAAATGGCAAAGCATTGGGATGTTCTTAGTCTTTCAAGCAGGAGTGTGCTTTTAGGACTAGTGAACTACAGGAATCATAAAGACTCCTTTTCAAAGTATGTACTACTGTGCCTATTTTGTTAGCTGCAAAATGTAGCTTTCTTTAACACTTCTACTAAGAAGTTACCTAACTTCTGTCCTCCTGACACCTGCTTTTTTCAACATTGGAGTAATTCTAATTGTTAGGAAACTTCTGTGCGTATAATACTGAACCCTTGCTTTCCTTCATCCTATGACAAGTAAGGAAAGCTTTTTATTCATATTTTGAAGATGATTTTCTGTAAATAATGTTCAAGAACTCTGGCAGATGGTTTGCCTTTGCCATGGTATTGAATTATGTAGTCCCCATTTAGGTTCCAGAAATGTCTCCTATGGATCCTTCAGACAAGGTGAGCACTCCATGTGAGGATGTCATCACCTTTGCTGCCATACAGTCTCTTTCCTGTTTCTGTTTACTGATACTCTATAGTTCATGCAGTCAAGTTACTTTCTCTTTTAATTTTCAAGAAAAGTAATCTTTGTACCTTATATTATACAAAAAATAAGCCTATATTCTGTTTTGTAAATTATTTCAGTAACTTATGTATTTATTTTTCCCCACTGATAATAATTTTCAGTATTCACAGTAAGGCTATATTTTGATTTCAGTTAGTCCGTACTCGTTTCCTACTGTCCATAGTCCAACCCATTTATGACTTAGAAAACACCTATGCAGGCTTAGAATGCAGGGTTAGAAAACATTCTACAGTGTAACTTGTTGCAAACTATTATAATAATTGTATGAATAATGTGAAAATCATTGTGCTGCACTGATATGCAATACATTATCACCTTTGTTTTCAGAACTTAGAGTAATATTTTCTATTTCTTCTTCTACATAAGCATTATTCAACCCATTGGTTGGGGGTGTTTCTGTTGTTTCGGTAAGAATTTACAGGATTCATATGTTAAATGAACTGCTTCAAAGCAAACCAGTCACTGGATCCAGCTGTGACTGAATTGACTTGTGATAGTTGAGCAAAACATTTGTTACTATTTATTATTACTTCAGTGCAAGGCTGCGGTCTCACTGTAGTAAGTCCTCTGCAAATACACATATTAACTATTTTGTATTTGCAGGCTTTGGTCTGTTTGAGGGGAAAATGCAGAGTATAAAAAGCAAAAGAAGGAAATAGGAAAGCAGAAAAGCAAGAAAAAGTGGTAAAGACTTTTTGGTAATGGCTGTATGTAAATGATGGTGATGGTGGCTTTTTAATTCTGAGTTGAATTCAAGTGACTGTATGTGGTGTAAGAGCCTTTATTGATACAGTGTGAACATACGGATTCATTTACAGGGACACCTCACAGCCGTGCCCAGTGTGTGGCTGCCATGGGCAGGGCCGTCCCCCTGGGCCTCCTGGCCACAGGCACTGCCTCAGGACCAGCACCCCAAAGGCCTTTATCTAAGGCACGCAGGGTGAAGGGGCAGCAGCGGCAGGGCTGTGGGGGCCGCCACACCCCTGTGTCATAGTGCCAGCACCGAGCAGCACAGCATTACAGTGCTCTGGGGCAGCGTAAGTCCAGCGCCCTCCCCCAGTGCTTTGGAGCTCCAGTGCCAGGCACTGGAAGGGTTCTCGCTCTCACCCTAGATCAGGCAGGCGGCACTTTGCTGCTCTTGGAAGCCCCTGCGGTAGCTCCAGGTGGTGGCAGAAAAGGCAGTGCCAGTGTCCCCTTGTCCCCTCAGAGGCATAACCAGCACGTGGACCAGGAGCAGGTCTTGCTCACATGTTCAGGGAGTAGCCGATCGCCAGCACTGGGGTCAGGAAGGAATTTTCCCCCAGGGCAGATTGACACTGGTCCCCGGGGTTTTTTTGCCTTCCTCTGAGCACTGAGCATGACCACTTGTCAGGGCTCCTCTGGTCCTGCTGCTCTGTGTTATGGCCTGGTGCTCGTGCACCACGAAGGTAGCCCTCTTGTCCTGTAGCTTTGTGGGGGGGCGGGGGGAAGGGCTTTTTTCTCCCCAGGCTGGACTAGCAAGTTTCCCCGTGGTTTTTTGCCTCCTCCGCAGCCGAGCAGAGCCCCTTCATGGGGCTCCTTTGGGCTATTGTAACCCCAAGGCAACTGCTCGTGCTCCACGCGGGTGGCCCTTGTGCCCTGCATGCTGGGGGAGGAAGCCTTCTGCACTCCCAGGATGGCCCCAGTGTGGCCCCAGGACTTGCTGCTGTCCTCTGTAGCATTGAGCACCACCCCTTGACAGGTCTTCCCTGGCCCATGCTGGCTGGGTTCTTGCACTGCTCTTGCACCACCACGGCACCGCTCCTGCCCCGGCTTTCCTTTGTCAGGCTGTAAGGGAGGGGTTTTCCAAGCTAAACTGAAGGATGTGTCAGCCTGCTGCTGGCTACATGTGTGCATCCGGTTAATGCTTTTTAGAAAAAGGAAATACAGTCTAAACTAAACTGGACTAAAGTTAACTAAACTAAGGTAAATGAAATATATTTATTTAGAAATAAAATACTCTTTCCACCTGCAACCTGATTTGTGTCTGATTTGTGTCTTTGAAAGTGCTGTTGGTGCTGAAAACACCTTGGCATTTCTGGTTAATAATGGTTTCATTGTTATACAACTCATCGTGATTGCATGGAATGGAAAGGAGTGGAACAGAATAGGACAGAACAGCTATGATATGTTATGCATGTAGTTCTGGATGACAAGCTGTGACCTAGGTCTGAGGGGCTGTCTGCAGTGCATGTCCCAAGGGAGACTGGTTCTGGACATTGAGGGCTATGAGCACCCTCTGGACCCTGACAGAAATAGACCTGTGCTCCTTATATACTCTCCTTTAGACATGTATGGGGTGCCACAAGAAAGAGGGCTTGGGGCCAGATGGACTCCTGATAACAGCACTGCTGTACTCAGGCTCTCGTGTTTGGTTCTGTTTCTCCAAAAGACACAACTTAGCCATTTTTAAAAACTAGTATTTGAGGAGGGTTGCAGTTGGCAGTGGTGTGCCAGCCAGCATCTCCAGATCCCTTTCTGCAGGGCTGCCTCCCCCAGTTTGCACTTGTGGCTGGCACTCCTCCATCCCGGGTTCAGAATGTAGCATCTGCTCTTGTTCAGTTTCATGCCATTGATGGTTGCCCAGTGCTCCAGTCTATCTAGATCCTTCTGCAAGACCTCTTGACATTGGGGCCCATGAATGGACGTGCCGGCCTACCCCAAAGGACACCAGTCCTTTATCCTTCAGAGCAAAACTTGTTTGTAGTTCCCTTTACTGATCATGCAATATGTTTTTGGAACACAGAGAAGAGATTTCCCCCCATCGCCCTGCACTTCTCCTATCTAGGGAGGTCTCTATTTCTTGATCCTTTCCTTCTAAAACCCACCTTTTGGTACTAACGCAGGACACCGTGTGAATTGGCATTAAGCTGCCCCTGCACAGCTTCTCCTCTTTCTGCCTTCACTTATGAAAGCTGTTGTGACAGCATCGCTGCCGCAGTTTGCTGCAGCTTGCCTTCTTCTGCCTTGGCTGCATTTCTGGTGTTTCCCACTGGTGTCCTCAGCACATGCCCTGTGTGAGGGGCACTTACCAATATGGCTGTGATGTGAGGAGTTATTTGCACTAAACGAGGAGTAGAGATGTAGATATAGATGTACAGATACAGGTATAGATACAGAGATATAAATGATATAGCTGTAGATAGTTTTTGTTTATTATTTTTCCCTTGTTTCCAAGAGGTGATTATGCTCACTTTCTACCAGAACTGGGCAGAGGCAGTAGTATTTTCTACTATTGTGTGTGAAAAACAGTGGTTTTGTTCTTTATTTAGTCGGTGTAGCTTTTTTTTTTTTGCTTAATTTGTTAACACCTATAGAAATTAGTGCAGTAGTTATGACAAATGGACTATGTAATTTGAAAATTGTATTTTGTCACATATTTTAGTCACAAAACCTAGTTGAAATCAATTGTCCAAACATTCACTTAACATATTAATAAGTAATACAGGGAACTCTGAGCCCTCTTGAATTAGATATATTACATCTTGTTATAAAATTTAATGCCAGGCTTAATAAGTCAAAGTATGCTCTAGAATAAAAATACATTTATATGCTACTATATTGCAACTAGGATACTAATCCAAATTAAATAAAATCAAACAGAGCAAACCAACAGAAAACAAACAAAGCCACCAAAACTCCCACTATTTAGCTGGAACTGTCTAATATACTCCTGTGAAGACAATTATATTTAATTTCTTAAAAAGAAATTCCCAAATGTATTTCTTCAAAGTGAACATGTTTTTCAGAGTTTATTTCTAAACTCAATTTAATTTGTTTTGACAACAGAGGTCCTATTGCAGGAACTGTTTTGGTACTTACCTGCAAAATCAGTGTCTTCTAGTGTCTTCTAGGACTTTTTTTTTTTATGTGTCTAGATTGTATGTTCTTAGGTCTTCTGATGGAAATTGTAGGAACGGAGTGAAATATCAGCTTTTCAGAAAGGGAAGATCCTGTTTCCAATTCAGCACCATTAGCTTTGCATATTTTTCATAGGAAAATTTATTTTTTAAATAGGCATATCCCATCGCTATGTGAATTGAATTTAACTCACAAAAGTTGAAAAATTTTGCATAAGTATCTTTTGAAGAGAGGAGTATTTTAGAAAAATATTTATTTCTTAATTTGCAAGTACATTTTCAAACACTTAGAGTTAATAAAAGATAAATGGCTAATCGGTTGCTGGAATTTGATTTGTTAGTCTTAGAACCATAGCCTTGAACATTTGTAGTGTGTGTATAATCAGCTGTAGTGTGCTATTGAACTCTGTACTGTTTTTTTTTGTCTTATCTAATAATGAATTTACTACTTTCTAGAAAATACATCTAACAATATCAAGTTACTTTTATATTTATTTTATATAGAGTTTTATATTTGTGAATATAAAGAAGTTCAGTCACAGGAGATCGAATTGAAAATAATTCTGAGAAATAAACCAAGATTTGCATGTTGAGGTGAATTTCAGGTTGAAGATGGAAGAAGTCTTCATAATGCTCAAGCTATTAGATTGGTTCTCTACTCTTATTGTCATCTTAGAAATAAAGAATTTGAACCACATGGACTTATCTTAAATGTTGTTTCTGTTTCTCCTCTTTTGTGACTATTTGAAATAGTTACTTGATTGAAAAAAAAACCTACTAGTTTCAGTTCCCTGACTTTTTGCTATATGGAAATTTCCTGAAGAAATCAAATGCCCTAGGTCACTTGAATCCCTTTAGATTAAATTAAAAAATAAAAATAATAGATTCTTTTAACATTTTGTCTTCAAGTGTCTTAATTTTTCATCCAAAGGTCAATTCCAGAAGTCTGGTACTGGGACTGCTACTCCAGCTTCCTTGTTGCTGGTGGTGCCTGGGCCTTATCCCAGCACTACCTGAGTGGAGAGTATCATTCTGAGGACAACTGTCTGCTTTGTGTTTGAGCACCTCCCACTATGTAAGTTAATTTTTCCTTTCTTTTTTTTTTTTCTTTAAGTTTGCTTCATTTACCTTAATGTCACAGTTAAAATGTTTGTGATGTTGTTCCTGTAGTTGTCCAAAAATTATTTTCAATAACCATACTGTAAAAGAAAAAGAATCTTATTTTACAAACATAGGTGCTTTTCTTTCTGTGTTAAATTTTAAAAGACAAGTTAAAATGTTGACTGTAGTATTTGGTTCTAAAAGTGATGGATAGCTGTACTGAAGTCTGCTTTCCACAGAACTGGTAAAACGTACACAGTGTCAGTGGGAGCTTTCCTTTGTTTTTTGCCATAATATACCCTAAGTCCCGACCTGGAGGGGCAATTCATGATCCAATTCAAACCTCTTCTTACATTAACAACATGGCAGTGTTTAGTAATGGTGCAGTGTTTGCTGTTAAAGACTTACCAGTTTTGCCTTAAATAGCTAGATTATGTTACCTCAATTTGCCATATTCCCTCTGTTTAGTTTGGAATTACATTGCAAATGTTAAGGTGATACTACTGAATTGTGTGAAATAATTTAAAGGTTGAAATTCTAGCAGTACTAATTTAAAGTACTAGTACTGGTCTAGAGAAAAACAGTACTTCAAGTGATTAAAGGTCAGGAAACTTGGTTTAATAGCAACAGTTTTTTTGTTTTTACTGACTTCCATCAGTGACTTTATTTTTACTTCATACTGCTCTGGAGAATTTAAAGCCCTTTCTGAAGTGGTTTTTAGGATATATATGTGCTTGTGGTTTTGTATGTATAGTTTCTGTACCTTTTAAGTGTAGTTAGTGTTTTCCAGTGTTGCAATAAAGTACAGAATACTATGCAGTACATTAAAGAAATAGAGCCTATGCATCAGAACAATTTTCATGCCTCACTCAATTCTTAATGTAAATTAGTAGGAACATTGGTTATCCATTTGAGAAATTGAGTTGGTATAAAAATAAAAATGCACTTATGGTATGTGGTGCTTTGTGTATCATCTTGGGAGTGTTTTGCTGTTTATCTGTCACTTGCATTAGAAAAAGCAGTCACTGGCTGCAGGTGACATTAAAAATTAAAGGTTAACCTCAATTTCTTTACTGACCAGGCGTGGGGCAGAAAGTTCTTCTGGATGTGTGCCTGAATTTTGGAACTGTCAAAAAGAGTTGAGAAGTAGGGACTTAGGCTTTTGGCGGCTTAGTCTTTTTGTGAGTGCATATGTGGTTATACAATTCCACCATTTTTTAATTATTCACATGAATATCTTTTTATTTGGTTACTTAGAAAACGTAATTAAAGTTTAAAGTATTACTAGAATATACTTGTGTAAATAGTTGTTAAAAATTGCTATAGCAGCTTTTGAATATTCTGCTTAGCTCAGTGTACATTTGTTATAAGACAAGATTTATGTACTTGTAGTCTGGGAGATCTTCAGGCATTAAGGCTTTGGACAAAGTTAGTGTTCCCTAACAAAGTTCCCTCCTCTCCTAGTCCAAGTGTTGTAGGCAGCAATCAGACCAGTGAAGAAGACTGGCTTCAGGCAGCAGAGGTTTCCGTATAACCTGCCAGATATGTTTTATTTTTAAAGCAGGTGTTACACTTTTTCAGTGGTAGACCAGGCTGCAGACAAGTCTTGATACTTGATGTGCAAACTTGAATCTGACTGCTGTTCTTACCTTCCATTTCATCTCTTGATTTTTCTTACCCATACAATAACATAGTATGCATATAATCAATAGACCTGCTGCTTCTTGTTGGCCATTGAGTTTAAATGAGCAGATAAGAAAGAAAAATGAAATTGCTTGTTCTGGCTTCATGATTAGAATAAACTGCCAAAAATACAGTTTTCTTTTCCCATCCCCTGTTTGGTGAACAATGAATCTCTTTTCCCCTTGGCTATTTTGACTTTTACAGCTCCTAGGAAAACAAGAAAATAGAAGTTTAATTAACAAAAGCATTGTAATTGGCATTTTTGAGTTACACATTCAAGATATAGATACAGCTATTTAAAAATAATAATGTCTCTGTGCTTGCTTCATAGTAAGCTTGACACAGTTGCTTGTTTCAGGACTGTTATACTGTAGATTTTTCAGACTTTGAATTAAATCATGTTAAGAATTCATTGGTGGGAAAGTGTTAATCCTGATTTCAAGTGGTTTACTTATTATTCCTAATTTGTTAAACCTACATTTAATATCAGCCATTTCTCTGAAGACATAGTATTTGTAACTGCCAGTTACTTATTTTCCTGTATTTCCTTGTGCTTGAAATTTTTCCAGTCTTCTCCAAGATTGGTTTTACTTAACAGTTCCCTTTTTTTGTTGACATAATAATGAAACTGGTCAAACAAGTTTTACTACTAAAATTATAAATATATGGAAACTGAAGTACTATGTATCTTTGAACATAGTTCCTTTGACTTAAAGAGTAATTAAATCCCATATAATATTGATACATGTTGGCGGGCAGCCTGGCTTTGAAGCTTTCATTTTATAATCTAGGTTATGAAACATCAGGAAACATGAACAGTATTTTTAAAGGAAAGATCTCAAATAATTAAATAGTGCAGAAATGGTTATAATTTGAAATCCAGTCCTTTCTAAGAAATCTTTATGTGATTTTTATGTATTTTCTTACAGCCTGTAGGATTTACAGCATTTTAAAATTTGTCAGTTACTTCCTTAAATTCAACTAAACTTCTTTATCAGTCTAAAAAGCATTGGTGAGTTCCAATCATGTTACAGATCACATCTTAGTGGAGCATCTAATGGATAATTTATCCATTTGTTGCAGTTTTATGCAGCTCATAGAGATCATCACAAATCTGCATGAGCAGAAGATTTTAAGTATTTAAAAAAAAACCCACCGATATGCATTCATTGCAGTGTTTCTGTTGTTGCTATTTCTACAGTATGGGTGGTCCATGCACCAACATTTAATTTCTTGCTTTATTGCAGAGATTGGCTTTAGAGAGAGAAATCCATAAATTGAGAAATTCTGAGATGTAGAAAACTGGCAGGACATGCAGCCTCAAAGGATGGAAGAACAGATCCGGGATTGAGAGTTGTTTTTTGAAGCACTGAAATCAAGTTACATCAGTTCCCCAGAAGGATATGTAGCATCACCTCAGGACTAGTAATTCTTGTAGTTTTATTTTCAGTAGCTGATTGTCCTGGTGAGGAGTAGCAGAACTGTGTGTTATTAGCCCATTCTCTCCAGACATCCTTTCTTCTCTCTTGCTACCATATCAGGATTTACTGACTTCATGTAGCTGGTCCTCACTTGGCAAAATTGGTACTGCTTCATGTCATTGTTAATTCAAGTTGCCTCTGGCAGTGGCTTTTGTGTGCTGAACCTCCCTTTTCCCTGCCCCCTGACAGGCTGCCCCATTTGCCTCCTGAGTCTCATTTTGGGCAGTGTGGCTCTAAACCCTGAGCTGGCCTTGGTCAGAACTCAGTCAGATCTGGCAGAACTTTCTTCATTATGCTTGGTGCCTGCTTTATAGTTTGTTTTCATTTTAACCAGGAAACCAACCTCGCTAGTTGGAAATCCTAGTATTAAGGAAGACCTTACTGCTGTTTTTCAATACTTACAAGGGATTTATCAGAAAGGTAGAGAGAATTTTAGAGTTTTTTCCTCTTAAGTTATGCAGATTTGAATGTCTGAACATAAACTAAATGATACTGACAGGTACCAGCGTGGATGCCAACCATGTGCAGAGTCCAGTCCTTGGGACTGTATCTCAAATGCAAGTAGCAGCATTTCTTGGCAGTTGGTGTGACTGGCCAGCATTTGTAGTTAGATAGAAAGCAGATGAATAAAGCCAAATTAAAGTGACAGTGATGACCAACTGCCTACTAATTTAAAACCCTCCACAGATTGCTGAGTGCTATTTATTAAATGAACACATATATCAAATATATAACTTTGTGCATTTATTTAAGGTAATAGGAGCTATGATAATCACAAATAATCCTTTATTATCAGTGCTCTATTGTATTTGAATAAATTAATGCAGAACTTTATATAAAACTCAGAACTTTCTGAGCAACTTCACGTGGTTTTATTCAAGGTTGCATTGAGTGATGTACAGTACATGACTTCATATTAAACACTTTCTTTGAGAACATAATGTTTCTACAGGTTTACTTAAAATATTGCCACCAACTTTTGCAGTTTTTTTCTCAATGTTATGTGTCTGATCCTCTAAGATCTTTTCTAATAAGCATTCACTTAATAAGCATTGACACTGGTACAAATGGTAAAACTAGATTTAGAAGAACTGGATGTTATTTTACTGTTGTTCTGGAGCATGTGTGTCTTGCAATATCGAGATCTTATAAAAGCACAGTCAGAAGGTTGTGTCTTGAAAGTTGCCTTATTTCTTGTGTTTTACAAAGGAGTTATAGATGAGCTGCAAGAATTTATAATAAAAATGCTCAAACTTTATCTTGATGTGTTAATGTATATTATTTTAGAATCCCAGAAATATGTTCTATAGTGGGATCCAAGCTGGAGCCAAGAAAAAACTGTCATTCTCATGCAGCTGTATTGGTGGAAGGGAGTAGAGGACAGAAAAAGAAAATGCTTCTCTTTTTAGGTGAATGTATATTTTTCTGTAAAATGTAACAATAAAATGTAGATCAAGACATTCTTGCTTGGAGACACTCATCCTAGCTGACAGGAAAGTGATTTTATTGAATTTAAAATCCAGAGGCAACATTATTTCTTTCCTGAGTAAGTGGTAAGGAGACCTTAATTACACATGGCTCTTGAAAGCACAGATTGTACTTAGTTTTCTTTTTGGGTCATTTAGACTCAGACTTTGGAAAGTATTTTACTTAAAGTAAATGCAGGCATAATTTTCTGAGTTCTCATACTGAGTTTTCCTAGTACAAATAAGTATGAATATAAATACTTGAACAGGAAATTAGTGGAGTGATTTTATTAACAGAAATGTCATACAGTATCTTCAATTGGATTTTGGATTCAAAACTTTAAAAAGCAAAAATATTTACTTCATAAAAAGTAAGTTTTGAGAAAAGCAAAAGAAATGGCTAAATGTTTAAGTTGTGAATCTGTATCTACCTATGTCTAATTAAAATACAGTGTGCCAGTTGAAGATATTTCATAATGTGAAACTTTGCTCCAGACAAATAGTGACCAGCTAGATGAACTGGGACCAAATAATAATCTGTATTCATTTCACATATTTGATGAATGACGCATAACTGCTGAATGAATTTGTGGCTATTTTCTATGCATGGAAACTAGAGTTATGAAAGCTGCATGTATTTGTAGCATTTTGGAGGGAAGCAATTGTGGCTTTGTTTTCTTTAACATTCAGCTTTTAGCAAGGATATGCACTAGAGTAGCATAAATGTAAAAACATTCTTATACAAAATCTTTTTCTCATTCCAAAAGATAACGCATTATAATATATCATGAAAAGGATGAACTCTTTTATATAAAAAAGTGCTAATATTCAGCAGATCTGAATACAGGGATCTGCCTTACATTCCTAGATTCTTTAAAAAGACAAATTTGCCTCATGTAGTTTTTGTAACTTTTCTGACACTACTCTTGTGATGTAATGGCTTTCTTGAAAATTTAAATGCAGGAACCTGAAACAGAAGAATTCATGTGTGAGCTTCTTTGAAGAATTGTGATAAAAGCTGCATGTAAGACTTAGGCAGCGTTGAAATAGTTTTCAGCATCTTATTTCTTGAGACTATTTTATTTTTTGTAATTAATATTGACATTAGTTTAAAGTTTCAATAATCCCTGTAGCAAATATTAGGGAGTGGTATTAGATTGACTTCACTGTTTCCTTTATGAAAAAACTCTGTGAGTTTGGGAAGATCTCGACGTCCCTAAAGATTTGGCTGCTAAAATTTCCACAAAAGAAGTCCCCCTTTTCACAGTATTTGTAGGTGCTGAGAGGAAGGGATTCCTGTTTGGTAGCTGTAATTTGGACCGGTGCAGTGGTGATGCCTCTATGGACTTCCCTTTTGCCAGGCACTCAGCAGAAAATTAGGAAATTTAGTACTGTATGCAGAAAATAAATGGGTTTTACTGGTTTTAGCTGGGATAGAGTTAATTTACTTCATAGTAGCTAGCATGAGGCTTGTTTGGATTTTTGCTGAAAGCAGTGTTGATAACACAGGGATGTTTTAGTTACTGCTGAGCAGCTCTTACACAGTGTTAAGGTCTATTCTGCTAATCACCCCACCACACCAGCAAGTAGGCTAGGGGTACACAAGGAGTTGGGAGGGGACACAACCAGGATACCTGATCCCAATGGGCCAAAGGGATATCCCAGATCATATGGTGTCATCCTTAGCATATAAAGCTGGGGGAAGAAAAAGGAAGGCAAGAACATGTTTGGAGTGATACCATTTGTCTTCCTAAGTAACCATTACAAATGATGGAGCCCTGCTCTCCTGGTGGCTGAACACCCATCTGCCCATGGGAAGTGGTGAATTAATTCCTTGTTTTGTTTTGCTTTGCATTTGCAGCTTTTGCTTTACCTGTTAAACTGTCCTTGTCTCAACTCATCAGTTTTCTCACTTTTACCTTTCCAGTTCTTTCCTGCATCCCACCAGGGATGTCATTGAGTGGCTGTGTGTGGCCTAGTTGCCAGCTGGGTTTAAACCACAACACTGGCTCAGTTAATTGTGGAAAGGAAAGCAGTGCTTAATGGAAGAGGCATTTTCATGAATGGGTCATCATCTGAGTCTGTACATTCTCGACTTGCCAAACTGGAACGTAAACTTGGAGTCCTTTTAGATTCATTTCTATTAAATAGCATAAAAGAAAAGTCACTGTAAAGAGTTGCCCTTTGCATACACAGTCCTTGCATATCAAGTTGAATCTTCTAGTGATTACATGTTGAATTACTTGAAAAATGACATACATAAGTAGCATTTTCATCATATGCAGATCTGACCTGACTTGTCTTACATGCCCAATTTTGATTCCTTAAGATGAGTAACATTTCTGCACTCACATTGTGGTTCTCAGGTATCAAGGAATCACCTCTTTAAAATCAACATATATGCATCTGATACTAGGGTAGTTTGAGGGCTGTTTCATTAGTCTGTTTGCATTAATGATCTGAAAATGTCATACTAAGCTCTTACCAAAACACAAAACCAGGTTCCTTATTTCGAAACAAGGTAAAATATTTTGATCAATTTGATTTGTCGCTATTTCATTCTGGAAGCATGGGGGGGGGGTTGAGTCAGATTTACCTGTCAAAAGACTAAAGGTAAAGAAAAATTCCAACAAGTCATGCATAGAAATGCACAGGTTTTGTGTGGAAGTGTGTATGTGCTGAGAAATAGGAGATGACTTTTCCTTTTAATTGAAAAGTTAGTTTGGCACTCTGAGGATGTTTAAAAACAATTCTATACATTTGATGGAGCAATAGCTTAGTTGATGAAAATTGGTATTTTAAAGTTTTTCATTCTTGTGTTACATCCGTAAACATACTCCTAAGCTCTACATGCAGTTCTTTAATTAGCATAGTGTTTCCAGTGTGTTTCATCAATTAATAGAAAAAATATTATTTATACAGATGGGGGAAAGATTTTATTTTCATCAGCAATTTTGGTGGGTTTAAAATGTGAGACATTAATTTGAAATCTGATTTTCAGTACCTTCTTACAAATATCTGTAAATTGCACTCCAAATAAGCAGTGTAGTCCAGCACCTTGTCTGTACAGCAGTAAGATTAATTCAGAAACAGCATTTTTTCCTTTTACAGATGATTTGTACCTTTCTGATCACAGCACTTAGGTTCTTTATTTTTCATTGGTGTTTTCTCTCCATGTAATGTATGTAGGAAGTTAATGATGAAAGAGTACTAAAGTATTCATTGAAACTGAGAATTATAGTATTTGCAAATGTAAAATCATAATTTACATAAATGTTATAGTCAAGAACATTATGAATGTAAATATGCCTTCATCTATTCTCAGTCTTATAATGCCATTCGTTGTCCAGTGGGAAATGAAGAGTGATGTTGAGACTGCCGTTTAACCTATTATAGCAGCCTAAAAAAATTAAGTAGCCTTGATGTAAATATGAGGTGGGAAAAGAGTATTCATAGAATCATGGAATAGAATCATAGAATAGTTAGGGTTGGAAAGGACCTTAAGATCATCTAGTTCCAACCCCCCTGCCATGGGCAGGGACATCTCTATTAAGTGGCATAAAAAAACATAGTAAGAATAACAGGCGGGTGGGTGGGCATTAAGCAGTGAAATCCCTAAATTCGGACTCTAATTATAAGCACAAGGACAATTGCCTCCCACGTACTTAAACTGTTATGGGTTTTTCAGTCAGAAAATATGCTTCATGGTTCTTCAGGCACCAAATATGGATTTTCTTTTGTATTCTTTTTCATCTGATACATGACTCCTCTGCTGCTACTAAATGAGGGCTTAATACTAAGAAGCTGAGTTTGTTATGTTTTCCTTAGTGTCATTAGGTCTTTAGATCTTTAATGTTTCAAGAACTCGGAACTATACTGAGGATGTCCTATCCATTTTATGATACCATAAGCAGGTTGCACCATAATATTCAGATTATCTGGGGCACTTACTTCAGCTTTGATTTTTGTTTAATTGTTTCAGTTTCACATGAATGCTACTGCATAGACATGTGGATGATTAGTGGTTGATTAATGTATTGTACCATTCAGGTCACTTTTTCTTTGTTTCTTGATGATGTATTCTTGTAAAGAAAGATAATATACTGCACCCTTTCCTAAAATTATTTTTATGTTACAGTAGATAAAATATTTTTTTCATATTGAGTAATAGGAGAAAAGTTTGACCTATGGAATCATAAATGAGAACAGGGTTGGTCCATAAAACTGTCTTCTAAAGTTAATTGTGTCTTTTAAAGTTAATTGCAGTTTCTTTAATATTAAACTGCTTTTAGTGCAGGGGGGATCATTTTAATTATTAGCTATTCCATCTTTGACATAATACAAGGTAAAGATTTAGTTCCCCTTTTCTTTGTTTTTAATCAAAATTGTCAATTCCCCTGCATTATGTCCCTAGCTAACCTGGTGTAATAATTAAGATGATGTATTTCTAGACCAAATTTGTCTGATTTTTGTTTTCCAGTAATTGTGTATTACTATCCTTTTCTATGCTTGATTAGGAGTTATTGACTCTTACATCTTTTCCATGTGTAGTAAGCTGTAGGTATCAATTAAGTTACCTCTAATCTTTCTATAAATAAACTAAAGGTAGTGGTCTTGTATGTCTCTCACACACGTAATATCAAGAAGCTTTTCCTGTTTGTATTTCTTTTTGGGTCCTTTTAATTCCAACTTTCTTTTAGATTAATAATACTAGGCCTGGTTATGGCATTCCAGTGATGCCATATGTGCAGATAATTTCAGGTCCTTAATAGTACCATATATTTCCCTGTAATGCACCCTGGGATTGTTTTGAGCTTCTTAGCTACAGCAACATAGTAAGAGCAAAAAAAGCAGTGGGTTATTTACTATGACTTGTAGGTTCTTTAGGGATTCACTGCTTTCTAGGATGTAATCCTCCATTTTACATGGCCTGTCTTGTATACACTTAATGTTTGTAAAGTAAATAAATGAAAAGAATGTAATTCGTACTCTGAGATTGACTTAATTTATGTAGCTTATTGAAAGGATTTTTACTTATTTTGGTCATCACAGAGCTTCAGCTTTCCCTGTAACAGTGAATCATCAGTCACCAGGTTTTATATGTGTTTTCTGTGACTGATACTTTGAAAGAGACAATAAAAGGGAACTTCACAAAGCCTTAGAGCACTAGTACAGCCCAAAGAAGGCTTATAATGTGTTTAGCTTTTGCTGATGCCTAATGATATAGCAAAAAAGCACTCTTCTACAAGGCTGCTTTTGAGATCCAGAGGAACCAGAGGAATTGTAAAGAATAATAGATAGCATATCTTGGATTATTTTCTTTTAAATTTTAGGAGTAAAAGCATAAAAATCCTGTATTAATCTTTCTCTTTCTTTTAGGTATGCTGCTTATTTAGCTTTTAGTAACTTGTAATTTAAGATCACAGTTATTAGGTGTATTTCTGCATTTTATATATCGCTCCCAGATGCTACAGTATTAGTTTTTATCACTGCATATTTTATGAAATGTCAGCCTTCTGTTGGCTGTTCATGCAGTATTGTTAGTGATCAAAGCCACAACATAAAGGAGAGGAATCTAAACAGTTGGCTTATCTTTGTCCTTCATTGTGACACAATACCATAAAATTACTTTACTATGTAAAAGGCAAGCAAAGCTTCATGTAGCACACTCTGAAAAGGTGAACTTTTTGTTGTGCCTAACAAAATAGATAAAACTTATCAGTGATTATTTGTGTAAGGAAAGTAAAGTTAGCAATGATATCTTTTCAGTTTGGAGAAAGTTTTCATTCTTTGCTGCCTTTTTAAAGCACAATATTCTCCTTACATTAAAATGCTATTATAAATCTATCCATTAAAACTTTTTGAGATGGAAGAAATGTTGTGTCCTTTAGAGTAATCTGTATGGTGTATTGTGGAGCTTCTCTGGGATACAATTAATCAAGGCAGGCTATATAATTTGAAGAATGATAATTGGAAGGTAATAGTCTTTACAATATGAAAACTGCTGGTGATTCTCAAGTATATTTGGCTTTCATTTTTTTTATGTGTGAGATTATTTTGAGTTTATCTAAATTTCTGCTTAAAAGTACCAGAATACCAGTCAGCCTTAATTTTTCTGCTTGCCTAAGTGAGTTGTGTATCAGAACTGAAGTAATAAAGTAAGAAAAACTCTACAAGCTCTGAGATATTCTAGGAATAAAAATCTTGAATGATTTTGATCAGCTGTTGTGTATGCCCTGCACAGCAGTTGGTTCAATCAATTTTATGTTTTGGGATGGTTTTATTAAAACGAGCTGCTGCTTTCAGTAAATCATTGTAAAAATGCTAGCTTAGTATATGCTTTTTTGGAGACCTGCAGCTTACTAGTGCAATCTCTCAATATAAACATGCTTAGGTTGGCTCACCAAGAGGCTGGGCTGAATTAGTGACCCCCTTACAATGTGAAATATTTATCAGGATGGGACAAAACATGAAAAATGAAATATGACTTCATAATATGATAGTGGTGGAGAAAGTAAAGGACCAAAAGTATTTATATTGTGTTGTGGAGGTCAAAGTCAGGCATAATCATAAACAAAGCTCTGGACAATATCTCTTTAAAAAGACAATGATGCATACAATTTGTTAGAATGTGTTTGTGTTTGTCTTTCCAAATGCTGGTATTGTCATGCTTTTCAGTAAGTTGTATGCATTTATTCTGTCAGAGTATAGCCATATTTTGATAGATGCTCAGAGATTTTGAACAAACTAACGTTGCTATTTCTCTGCATGGCTTCTGATCAAGACAGCCAAATTCATCCGTTTTTTACTTGGCATTATGATCAAGATGGGCGTATTCTTCAATTTTTACTTTAAATCTGGAAGGGATCATTCCCATGTACATAAAAATGTTTTTCTTGATGTGCTTTGAAAACAAAACTTCTCTCAAATGAGTTAAGGTTAAAGATATTTAGCATATCAGAAACATTAATTATTATTTTCAATTAATTTTGAAAAGTGGAAGTTGGGAAAAGAAAGAATTCTGGCAATAATAAGTAGTTAATCCATCACCTACCTGACAGTATTCTCAAAATAGATCATCCTTCCCATATAAATACCGCATCACACAGAGTCTGCCTAGCTTTCTTCTCCTCAGCCTTGCTATCAGCATCAAATTCATGATCCTTCTCCAACAGAAAGAGCTAAACATTCGAAACTACAGACCTATGACCAGATAAGGCCTTTTTGTAATCTGTTTCTGATTTATTAAAGTAGGTCTCCTATTGTGTGTTTTCATCCACTGGTTACCTGAGAATGTGGATTTTACATGTCTTACATCCAGCAAGATTCTGGTCTACTGAGGAAGACAGAAAAATCTCCAGCCTGACCTGACTGTGATGAAAGATTTGGACTTGCCGCAAAGACTGCGTTGCTTACAGCAAGCTTAGTGTTCACAGCGGAAGAGCTGTGCTCCTAGGAAAGAAAGAGGTGCACAGTTGTCTAAGCAGTCCTTTATTTAAGTACCTGAGAATCAGAAGGCCAAGTATGTTGACACTTTTCCATCCAAGTCCATGAGAAATTTAGGTTAACGTGGAGAAAAGGCAGAAAGAAATGAAGGCAGTCTTTAAATTGAGTTCTTTTTCCTATATTGATCTTAGTACCTTTCTCAGAGGTTTGAAAGTCTGTAGTTGGAGGGTAAACATTTTATTCAAGGCTCCTTTTTATTTGTATATCTAAGACTGCTTCAAATACCTGATATGATAAACAAATGCTAATGACATTTTAAGAGCTAGAAGCATACAAGGCTTATCAAAGCAAGTTCTTGTATCTTTACACTGATGAACCTCTTTGATTCCTTGACCAAGCAGTCATGCATTCATTACTAAATGCACAGCTTTCATATATCCATGTACAAACCTAATTTAAACCAATTGCATAGTGACCAAAAGTCTACTCAAATCTTGGTGAAGCATAATACATCATTTGAAAGATGCATTACTTGTTTCTGTAGTTGGTGCTCTGTGGTGCACAGTTTCAAGCTTAGCATGAAGAGGTAATAAAAAGATGGAATGATAGCTCTTTGTTAATATACTGGATATAATTAAGTTAGTTTGGTGCCATTTAACCTGATGGTCTTGAATCTTGATACACCCTCACACAACAGATACACTTTAGAAACTTAATTTCACTTTACAGGCATTTTGTCTGTGCATATGCTCAAAATAATTTGTAGGTTGGTTTTAGTTTGTAAGCATGTTACCTTATTTACATAGAAAAAAAAAACCCTTTATGATAGTTTTGACCACTTGTCCCACCTGCTTGCAAAGGCATTATTAACTATATAAATGAATACATGGTTTGTTGAGCTTGCAGACAATGCTAGCACCAGCAAAACCAAAGGGGCTTTAGCCCTTTGTTAGTGTGCAGTTATCGTCAAATGTTTAACTTGAAGATTATAAATGTTACTGACAGAGAAAATTGAGTCAAATTCATAATCACAAGTATCTTAATAAGATACAAATTGTTAGTTTAGACTTGATTCTCTGTTAATGAAAATTGTGTTTCTGAAATGTATCTGTATTAGTTTACACAAGGGTTATGGCAGTGCTTTTACCTGCAGGATGTAGTAGTCAGGTTGCTGTTCTGGGCTGCAGAGAATTTAACAAAGGTGAGGAGTGCTTATAAACAAAATTATGTACAAGAGATGTTATACTGCAACCACATATTTAAGGACTTCATGTTGACCTCATCCTCTCCTATTAACATGCTAAACTATTTTAGAACGCTTGCATTTCCATTTTTCTGTGGGTGTGCATCTCTGGGCTGTTGAATCGGCAAAGAAGAAAGTCAGTGAGGTTTCTAAGAAGCTGTCTTCAATGTACCTTTTTATTTAACATGCAGATTAGTATTAATGATGATTATAATGGAAACTGTGAGTGTTGGCAAGAGTTAAGGCACTTTAATGGTAACAGTAGAATAACTTAGATCTTGTCAAAGCTAATGAAGTTTTAATTCAGTATTTATTCGTAAAAGATAAAGTACGAGTGCTAAAGACACTTTTTTCTTTTTCTTTTTTGAATACAGAATCTCAAGTATAGTCTAAATGGGAGCTCTTAGAAATTCCTCCAGCACAGTATTAAGCCATGTCAGATAGTGCTATCTTCCTGTCCTGGTTTTTCCCTGAATACTAAAAACCTTTTCCTGTACCTCACAGGTCAAAAACAGACCAGTGGAATTCGCAGTGATGCCACAAGTTGCTAGTTCATAAAGCCTTGCAAATTAGTGTACAAATCAGGTGAGGAAAGAGGGTGGTATCTTGTCTGTTCCATCTGAGGAAGAGGAGCTTGCTGGTCAAGTTTTTCACTGAAGTGAAAAGGGGCAGAGCTGGAAGGGGAGGGCAAGGAACTTGGGCTTGGCGAAGAAGGCATCCACAGGCTCCTTCATCATTGTTACTAAAATGGCAATCTGGTCAGCCAGAAGAGGAGTTCGCAGCAAGGGAGTGCTTTGTAACTGGGGCAAAATTGTGAGGATTAATGTTTGGATGTGATGCATTAATAAATCACAGTTTACATTTCTTACACATCTGCATTTGTAAAGATTCCAGCTGGTATCATTCTTTGTGTTAAAAACATGCAGAGGTAAAGATGGATGCTTAAAAAGCTCAAAAGATCTGCAGATTGCTTCAGTTTGGAGGATTTTAACAACGCTGAAGAAATAGGAGTGTTATAGAGATTCAGGCTATATTAAATGTTCATTTTGCTCACAGAATGTATATGCTGCTAAGCTCTTCCAAGTAAGTACTGGCAAAGACACAGGTTTTAATTTCATTGAAGTCCATCCCAACTGTAAGAACTGTAGTCATGGGATTGCAGTATTTATATATTCATCAGGTGCATTTTGTTTTAGTTGTGATATTAAAATGTTGCAAATGCTATTCACATATGAATGGAGAGTTCATATTCGTAATTTTTGTTATACTCGGAGGATTTGTATTTCAGCTGAAATTTAAATATTTTTTAAGAGTCTTCAAAAGAAATGTAGCATGTTCAGATTCTGATATGGGGACCATAAAGACAGATTTCGTAGCAATTGAGGTTACTATTGTAAAATACGTATGTGTCTGAGGTTGCAAAGGGGCTAAAGAGAAGGAAGATAAATGCTTCCTGCATTTAACTTGTGTGCCATTTATGTCAGTTAAAGAACAGGTTGCTTAAAGGTGGGAGATGCACCACATAGGGCTCCTTGTTGGATCATCTGCCAGTCAGTGGCGTACTGTGACTGTACAGAGAACCAATTGCCGTTCTAACTTTGCGTCTCATGAAACCTGTAGGGAGATGGTTCTGAGAGAAGACAGTTAACAGTGATACACATTGATCATGTCTTCTGCTTACTGGTGAGCTGGCAAATGCGAAATGTGTCTCTCTTTATAATGGCTAAATTGGGATGAGCTCAGGAATATCTGAACTTTAGACACGGGAGACTTTCAGACCCAGGAGGACACAAATGGGTCTGTTTGGGCTTGGACACTCAGACCATGCTGGCTGGAACAATGAGTAGACTTCTACCATAAATAGCAAAACAGAAAAGATCTGACAAGTACAAGACCTGTAACAGTCTCCTCCTTCCCTCCCCACCTCTTCATCTGTTTTGAATTGCATTCTGGATTTTAAATTCACACAAATGTAGATGATATACAGCAAAACCAGTGTTTATGTAGAATATATACAGAAAAGGATGGCATATGCTTTTATTGCTCTTAACTTTAGATTTGTAGCAACAAGATGGTAGGAGAAAGATATGCTAAAACATATTCACAGTTCTAAGGTCTAGTAAGGAAGAATTTGATTGTATAAACATACACTGTTTTCCCCCTAGATCTGTGAATGTGAAGGGATAAATTCTTTCTACTCCCCTGACTTCATTTTATCTTCAGTGTTTTAGATTTTTAACTTAACAATTTGATATTGGATGAAGAACTCTGCTTTTATATGCAGGGTGAAAGTAAGAGATGCTGAAAGTAGAGATGCTGAAAGCTTAGAGGCTAAACTTGAATTAATGTCTTCGGCAAGGGTGGGGTGTCATTCCCATTCCTCCCTTGATTCGTGAACAGAAGACACTATTTCTTTGCAAAGTCCCTTTATTTTTACATTATAACCCTCTCTTCTCTTGGGTAGTCTGACATATTTTGTTTACTATTCACCCACTATCCCTCCAACTAAATTTAATGCTTCATCTCTGCTGAGCACCCCACAGGAACACATGACTTAGGAAAGGGACAAAATCAGCAGAAAAATAGGTGGTCTGAGCACTTATGTGTTAAATATGTATGTTAATTAGAAAAAATTAGAAAAAATATGAAAACAGATGTTACATAAATTATTTCAGTCTCATGATAGTAGTAACTTATACACTGACAATAACTTTTGTACGTGCATATGTATGGGTATGTCTTTTTCTGTATTTTGGAACATTTATGCAACTCCTACATGGATGGCACTAGAAAAATAACTTCTAGCTTAGGTAGGCCCTCTGAACTCCACATGTACATGTAGATGTTTCTCTCCTGTATTATACTATGCATTGAGCTCCTGAAAAAAAGGTTTCTGAAAAAGGCACTGCTAGCAGAATAGGTTGAAACTTAAGACTCATGGGAAGTATTTCAGGTAACTGGCATTAAATTAATGAAAAACATTTTTTCTGCATGTTGATACTGTACTAGGCAGCTGAAATTTTAAAATGTACTTGCAGTCATGTGCTTTATTCTCTGACATATCCTCTTCTTTACTGTAGTTTCTATTCTCTGACATATCCTGTTCTTTACTGTGGTCTCTTAGTTCTCTCAGCTCCTCTGCAGTAGCAGAAAAGCTTCCTGGGGCTTGCTAGTGAAAGGTAGTCCAGCAAATACAACTAAAATATTGAGAAATATGTTATCTGAAGAATTTTGCAAGTGGATATTCATGCTAGAATTCATCTGCTCTTAATGCAGTCGTTTTGTCATCTTATAAAGAAGACACTTCTGACTGACAACCAATTTTCTGAATATAAATTCTGATATAATTTAAATAATTACATAATTTCTGTCCACGTTAAAAAAAACAGACATATGTGCAGTTCGTATTCTAATTATCACCACCAGAGACTGAAAAGTTAACTTCTTAGAAAATGAAGGCAATACAACACGCGGTAAAGGGAAATGTTGCAAAATAAAGACCTGCAGCCTTCTGTAAATGTTCAGATAATTATTTCAGTATAACATTCTACTTTTCTAGCTTGATAACTTTCATATTCTTTGAAGCCTTGTACATTTCTGGTTTTGTGGGTTGGTTCTGTGGGGATTTTTTTAATTTTTGTAAAATCCAGCATATACAGTAGGAAGGTAAAGGGCTGAAAGGAGACAATGAATTGTGGAAGAAGAGGGATAACAATATTTCTAGCAGATTGTTAGTACTGAAGAATTTTAAAATAGTGTTCAGGGTATGCAATTGCTATTCTAGCAGATGCATTATGCTAGTAAATGTAGGAGAATGTGGTACTATATGAAAATGAATTACAGAAAACTATTAAGAAATCTTATTTATGTCTTGAAGAGGAAATATATTACCATAAATCCTACTTTATACCAATCAATCGTGTTGCCTACACAGAATTATTTAAACAGGAGGGGAAAAAAAGGCAGTGATGTGTTAATCCTTCACTGCACATGTATTCATTCACATTGCAAGAGTCAGATCGCATGGAGAGAAAAGGAAATTGTATAAAAGAAGCAAAATTGTTTCAGCTGTGTGTCTTGAATTTTCAGAAGAAAAACTACTTCAGAAATGTCAATACTCAGTATCAAACCCATAGTAGTGATGACTTCTAAGCTGGTTTGAGCTACTGTTTTTCTCTGAGATATTGTTGCCTTTCTTTGCTAGCTTTGTATGTTTTTGAGAGCATGCTATCTTTAATTTCCCTGTCGTCTCCTTGAGAAGTAATTTCCATAGTGCAACACACACAGGAGATTCTGTTCCCCTGGAAGATATGTCTTTTACTTTCTAGTAGAATAAAAACAACCTTGACCTCTGAGTCCAAACCTCTTAGAATGCCCTGGTCATTTTAGGGAAGTAACTCTTCTGTGCGCTAGCAGAGGTTCTGGCTTTGGTGAAAATGTCCAGGTTTTTTTCCATAAACAGCTGAAATTGGTATAAATCTTCATCATATCTTACTGCTCATACTGTTGCTGACTTCAATAAAATAATAATGGTAAAATTGTAATTCCACTTCAGGACAGTATTTACCATTAATTTTGTGGTGGTGGGAGGCAGCAGTACATCTGTATTAAGCCAGCCTTTTTTTTAAGGGGGCATCTGTGCAATTCAAGTGCATTTCACAAGTATTTTGAACCCCTATGCTTTTGCTTCAGTAAAAGATGTGACTGCTGAAATTTGCTTTGCCCATAGGTCATAGTGAAATTCCTTTTCTTCCATAAAACAGTGGTTTATTCAGGTAGCATTCACTGTTATTCCTTGATCTGGTGACCTTGTTCCCAACATCAAGAAGGACAATTCTGGAAGAAATTTGGAGAGAGCAGCTGCTTTGCTTTTGAAAACCACAGCCTTACACAATCAGAACTAGACTTTTCCAAGGATCTCTACTACCATTTAGGCATCAATAAATAATTGAAAATAATTACAAAAGTGCTTGAATGAAATTATGGAATGCCACTTTGTTTATAAGTTCAATACCTTGTATTAACCCCATAGATCCTAGCAGTGCCATTGATATCAGTGTGTCTTTGTTACTGTCCAGGTACAGTTAGAATTGGGCATTCAAGTTCTGACATGGCCATTTAGTTCTCTGGATCTGTCATGAAACATGGATAATAATTGATGCACAAATTCAGTATCACCTTCAGCATTCCCTTTCTGTTTAGAAATCTGAGATCAAAGAACTCTTCTAAGATAAACGCTAAAGATAAGGATGATATGTGAGATCTGTAGATGGAAATGGTAAAGCTTTCTGAGTCAATAAATGCTGTAAAGATACTTTGGCTTTCAAACATTTCTATAACCATGTTTTTATTGTAAGTCATGGTGTGAACAAAACATGGAAGTTTGTATTCTGTGAAAACTTTATTCGATTTATGGCTCTTTGAATAGCTGAAAACTTAGAAAATGTTGCAGTCCTTCTCACTTTTTTCTTTCAATATTTCCCACAAAAAATTGCATAAAGATCCATACATCCCGCTATCCAGACTGGTCTTGTCCAAGTATATTTCAGAGTTTTCTCATTATTAAATGAAATCATGACAATTAGCATTTTAGATATGTGAGAAGAGCTAAATGTTGTATCTCTGATTTAAAAAGTTTGTACACACACATATATACGAATGCTGCATTTTTACAAATGCAATTTATAGTCGTAAGATGATGTTTATAATACAGTAAATATTTGTATTTCATGCAGTTCTTTTCTACTGCTCTACAGATTTCATCCTACTCTCATTAATAAATCTCAGAGTACTTTCCACCCCAGCAATATTTGTTAGTATGAGTGTTTTTAATAATATATCCCTATTTATTCATATTTATTAATATGACTAACATTTTCATATGGGGCAGTTCTGTCTCATTCACTTTGCTGTGAAGGGTAAGATTTTTGTAGGTATGTGCTTCCATCTGTCAATGCTTGATGATGCCGAATTGAAGGAATGTTCCTTGTGTTTGAAACAGAAGGCAGTGAGGCTCTTGGCTATAACTTAGTTTTTGTTGTGAATTTGTTTCATGATTTCTGATTGGCTTTTGAGAGATCTCTGTCTGGTGTACCAAAAAAAAAAAATCTTGTCATAGAAAACTCTGCTTTTGGTTGACAATATGTGTGGGAGAGCGGAGGTATCATTCAGCAGCTTTAGGGTTTAGTACCCATTGCATTCAATAGAGATAAATGCTACTTTGGATTCCTGGTCAAAAAGGTGGTACTGTAGTCTGTGCTGCTGAAAACATACTCTGAAGCATTCAGTACCAGTTGACACCTGCAGAGACTAAGGGTGATGCCTGAGGGGTGGTGTGATGCAGTGGTGGTCCCTGTGAAAGCTGATGAATGCTATGCAATCTCACATAAGAGGGCTCAGTGTAAGACTGAATCCCAGAGATGCATGGGGATGGACAGAGATTCTGCTTAAAGAGCTAACAACATGAGCTTCTGTTTCTGCATTGTATCATAAAAGCTTCTTTCTGCCAAACATTCTCTTTGTTTGTGTGCACGTCTGTTCGCAAGTTAAGCGTGGTAGGGAGAGGAGACGCAAGTAAGTGATATAGGAAGCGATGAAACTTGTTTGAAACAGATTCCTATGGAATCTGAATCCAGGAGTCATCCAGAGAGAGGAATATAGAGAAACATTGTTACTGTGGAAAGTTCCTTCATGTCCAAGGAAAAGGGTTGTAAAGAGTGGTTCGTCCTAAGATTTTCAGAGTTTCTAAAACAGCTCATATACATAAAGAGCTGAGAAACAAGAGACTGGGAAATTAACTGAATTATGGGATATAAACGCAGAAAAGCGCATGGTGGTGTTATTGCCTTGACAGTAGTTAGTGGTATTACTAGAGAGACATTGTAGAGCATTGTTTCACCAGGTGTAGTGTAAGCGTTGAAGGCTCTATGTCCAGGTACAGTTGCTTTTGGAATTTTATCTGGAATGAGGAGTAGTGGAGCTTGTCTGCATTCTTCAAGACAGTTTCTCTTCATCAAATGAAAATTGTAGGATAAAAAAAAAGGTGTTGTTACTGGAATTTGAATGTCTCACAGAAGCAACATTGCCAAGAGCCCTATTAAAATAGGAGTTAAAGTGGCCATATAGTATTGTAGCAGCTGATGATGAGCATCTTTCAGCATCAGCACATACATTATTTTTCTTGATTACTGTGGAAATATTTGGAGCAAATTTTCAAGTGATCTGTGTTTCCAAAACTGGGTTTGTAATATTAAATATTCCCTGGTTCTCTGAACCTTTAATATTTTGCTGACTATTCTGACAGGATGGGAACTGAACTCTCAAAACTAAATTTGATGAGTGTACAAACTTAGCTTTCAGTTGTTTCTTAGAGAGATACAAGCTTGTGAACACCTTTAATAACCTTTGACTGAACCAAGGTCTTCCAGTTTGTGAAACTGAGAGAAATGCCAGAAAATTCAAAATGATAACTGCAAGGTTCAGTGTAATCTAGCTGAGCATTTATTTTTCATGGAGTTAGCCAGCACTTTAGGCAGTACAAAGTGTGTGCTTGCAGTGTCTGCATGAAAGTTAATTTCCTTGTTTGTTGTTATCCTTGCATTGGAACTTAAGTTCACCTGGAGAGCAATTGTCCTTTCCTGGTGAACTCTGGCTCACTGTCACATTTATGGTAATAACAATGTTGAGAAATTAATTCCTTACATAATGTGGATTTTCTGCGGCAAGTGGCTCTTACAGGACAATATGAAAATCCTAGCACCCCAATTTCCATGGCTAAGCTCACTGCTTTGGTGATGTGTGGTAACATTAAGCAATGGCACTGTCCCTGTAACAGGATTTCCTGGGCATTGCGGGGAGCCTCGGCAGGATGCTGCAGGATGATGGGGCTCAAGTTACAGAGGTTTTCAGTATCGACTTTTTCGTTCTCACACTTTGCCTATGGCCAAGTAGGAGACATTATCAGCATTAATATTCTGGGGGGAAAAAACCTTAAAGTGATGGAATAGGAGCAACTGGGGATGCAGGAGACTGTGTCACACTGCAGGGACCCATTTGGATTCTACCACCACCAGTCAGCAAATTACTTTTACCTGCTTCCCCCAGCTTACAGGGACTTGGGAGCTCCAACATGATATCCTCTTTCCCATGACATTCTGTGTGTGACTGACACAGCATGTTTGAAGGGTGAAACATTAATTTCTTTCTTCATTTTACAATCATTTAAATGTAAATTACTTTAAATTAAAATTTTATTTTTTTAGGGGGGAATATCTTTAGAAAGTGTTTGGCATTAGTTATCCTTGTGTCCCTTTAAAGGCATAGAAAAAGGTATAAAAATTTTTAAACTGGATTTTCTAAGAAAATGCTCTCTCTCCTCTGATGCTGTTGTTTACAGCCAGAGACAGTGCAGTAGCAAGTGTTACTTCCCTGATGAAATTTTGCTTTTTTACAAATACGTTCTTTAAATGGAGGAAGTTTTTAAAAGGTATTTTTTGTATTTCTCACATGATCATGTGATGTGTTTACATAATGAGCTATTTCTTGAAGTTATTTTTATTAAATATTGATCATAAAGTTGCTAGACAAATATAAAGCACTGTTATCTGTACACTCCTGTATCAGAAAGTAAAGATGCTAAAACAAATTCTCATGCACATAAACAATTTCTATACATGAGTGGCATTTGTTGCAAACAAACGGAAATGGGTGCAATTTTAACTGAGGAGTTTGGGGTTTTTTGTTATTTACTGAGCATTAATAGCAGTGGAAACATTTCTGTTTAGAGATGCTGCTTCTCTTACACTGGAGTAATGCAAGTTGCTTTATTTTGGATGTTTTACTTTGATAATGGGGAATATGTTCTCATATACAAATACATATATTTTTCTCAAATCTGATTCAGTAATCCAATTCTCATTGTTAGGTGCCGATTCAAAAGAATTTTGCACTGGTAGGGGTTCTAAAGCCTTGACATTGTTTAAATCTGATAATGAATGGCTTTAAGTTCATATTCTTTCAGTTGCTGGCAACAAATCTAAACCTGTGTTTTTTGAATTTATGAGGATAAGTCCTGCTTTGGCAATCTTGTAGATCCTCAAGAGAATAGTTAAACAGTGATTAATCATTGTTTCTTCACTGAGTGTGCAGAAAAGAATGGAAAAGCTGCATTTCACACTTCTGAAGCAATTAATCCCCATGATCTTAGCCAGGTTTGTCTTGTAGATAAGTTGGGATACAAAACTGTACCTAATTTATCAATGTATGCATGCCATAAAGTATAAAACACACAATTTATTTCATATCATTTATAGTCAAATGTAAAAAAAGAGTGACTTTGCTATATTCAAGAGTGTTTCTTACATTACCTTCATATAAACTAAGTACCAGAGATTACAATGGGATTCCTGTTTATTGTGCACATCTGGTGCAGTCACTATGCATTTTCTCATTCACTTGCTGGCATTTTTAGTGATTGTGGCATAAATCACCTTGCTAATCAGAAACATAAGTGACGGGAAGTCATCTCCTTTTTTTGAACAATGGGAAAAAACATATGGCTTCTTAGACAGGACTTGGCTGTTATACTATTTATGTGGCATTATATTCTCTATTTAGAATTTCATATTAATTGCTGTGGTTTGATAGAAGGCATAGAATGCCCTCTGTTTTTGGTCAAAGTATTTGTTTTGTGATCTCATGATGCCTTACAAACTTAATATATGTTGTGGATATCAAAAATAGAGCTAAAAATGCAGGCTGCATTTTAAAATGTGATAAAATGTTTGCAGACACTTTTTAATCAATATGAAATAGGTGTCGTGTGTTCTGAGCAACACTATATGATAAAAAGTTGTTATTAATAGTGTGGCATGGTAAACAAGAGAAAGGAAATAAACATTTGTCATTGTAGGAAACATGTATGCTCTAAACCTCTGTACCTGAACAGTATCTGTTCCTGAGTTTAGCACAGAATGTATAAAACCAGTTGCTCTTGGCAGGATTGTATGAAATCAGGCTAGGAGGTGAGACTGGTGGTTTTTGTGAAGAAAGTTTGTTGATAATTGTGGTTCTGAATTGAAATTCCCTGTGGGATAAAAAATATAATAAGATCCCAAAATTATATTAGCATGTGAGGAAGATAATTGCACCCAAAAGCAACTCGTGTACAGTATCAGTTTTGTGTATCTAGTTGCTCTTACATGAATATTTTGCACTTCATTTTATGTCACTTATTTTGTGACTTATCCATGACAGTGATGACTCCTTTAGCCATATAGTTTATTATTAATAATAATTACTATGAGGAATTTTTAGTAGCCCTTTGAAACAACAAATTTATTCATAGCCAGTAGCTCACAGTTCTGTTAACTATTTCTTTTAAATAATTAATTGAACAGGTAACCTAATTCAGTAGTGTTATTGACCAAGTTTCTCTAATCAGTGTGCATCTCAAGATGATCGCATAGTACTAATTTCTGAATTGTTGGGACTCTGTATATCCAAAGGAAGATCTTTATTATATTTCAGGAATATCCTAAATAATTACAAAAAATACTGAATTAAGATTGCTATCAGCCTTTTGAAGTTGGAGGAGGTAAACAGGATGTAAAAGAGGCCATCCCAAGTGAACAGTTATTACTGGCAGCATCTCTCTCTCAATGCAAATTGTGCCTCAGTGGCACTAAAGAAAAATAGATAATGGGAGGATGCAGAGTAATGCTAAGAAGCTCTTGTTAAGCCTTATAATGGAGGTCTCTGTCTTTTTCACTCAGGTATGAGTCTAAATGCACATTGTATGAATGCTGCTTTTGAAGATTTGTCAGAAAATACACTTTTGCCCAGGTAATTGGCCTGTACTGGGAACTGTGCAAAATCCTGAAATTAAGTGATATGATGTCTTCAAGATGACTTGTACAAAAATAGAACTTCAAAAATAACAGGACACAGACCCCTTGATTTTTTTTATACTTGCTCACTGTAAGTTTTATGCTGTTTCTTTTGTCATTTAGTGACACTGTCATTTCATTACAAAGTTTCAAATTTGTTGTGTCAGTTTAACAGGACAGATTATTCAGAATTAGTCTGATTTCCTAGTTCTGATTATTTTGTTTTAATCTTCACTCACTAAAAAAGAAAAACCCCAGCCTAAAACACATGCGCATAAATTTCCCGACTTACTTACTATTACTCTAACATTTTCACAACCATTGCAAAGCCTGAGTTGAAGATCAGTAAATGGCAGTAGCTAGGCTTGAAAAAACATTCACACCTTTCGTGGTCTGACATCTCACTGAATGGTCATTAACCTCTCCTCATGGACCTGCCCTGTGCTCATGCTGCTGCCTGCTGAAAGTAGAAATGAAGAGAGAACAGTGGTATTTTAAGTAAGATGATGGTCTTTTCCTGCAGAATTACAGCATTAGAAACTGTTGATCTAACTTAGTGAGTGTTGATCCTTCTTTCTATTTGCAGGTGTCCCCAGAATGTTTTAGTGGACACTTATAAGCACCCTTAAGTAAACAAATTTAATTGACAGCAGGTTTGATTTTGCTGGTGTGGTCATAGGTTAACATTTTAGTTTGGATCAGGAATGTATATTTGAAACAGATTGTCCCACTGTGCTTGTGTTCATATTGCAGAGTACTGCTAGCATTGAGAAGAGTCTTCTGGATTAACCTGAATCAGAAGTTGCGCACCAGCAAGTGTATAAATTAACTTCTTCTACAACAGCTGTTAGTGGCTTTTGGACCTGAACATGACAAAACCAAATTAAAATCTCTTGAAAGATGCATTGTATGAATATTGATCCTCAGCATTAACTGTTTAATTATACCTGTCTGCCCACATTGAGCAGTTGCTACTTGCTGACATATTTGACGTTTGTGAATCTCTTAGAAGTATGCAATAGAACCCTTAACTGGTTTGTTCAGGGCTTGGACTGATCATCGGGCTTGGATAATTAGCACATTTATCAATGCATATATTTTGAATGACACAAATGGAGTCAGTGATATGAAATTTAGTTATCATACTTTAAATACTGACTTGACAATTATCTGCTCTCCTTTGATGTTGTCCAGTAGTGAAACTCTGAAGTCTGCATAAAGGTGCAACAATGGAGAGCTAAGAGGTAAAGGAGAAAAGAGTTGCTCATGAAATTGGGAGAACTAAAGGGATAATACTCTTGTAGGGTAAATGTAATACAGTATTTTTCACAGGAAGAACTCTTGTAGAGCTGTAGTCTTCAAGGGAAAACTGTTTCATTCACTTACATGAGTTATGGACAGAGTTTTTTACTTTACGCTTTTGTGCCTGGCGATTTAGAAATTTTCTCTTGGAAAGAATTAGATGAGATATAAACTGTAGATGTATAGTTAAGGTTCTTTTCAAAATGGATAATTGTAGAATTCCCTTCTTTACCCTAAAACCGAGCTTACTTTTGCCCAACACAGTGTAAGGAAATATTATGCATATCAGATACATTTTAATGAGACACAGTTTAAAATTCTAGTCAGTGAGTTGCGAATTCATCAGCAGAAACAATTTAGGAAGTTCACTTTCTTTGATAAATAGTCACAGACAACTCAGGAGAGGGTTAAAGCCTGTGTTTAGAAAAATTCATTCTCCTTCTAATAAGGAGGGTGGATAAAATCGTTTACTTCATTTTAATACAGTTATTTAAAACTTAAATTTTGAGTTTACAACCATCTGTCTCAAGGGCTAAGCTCACTATAAACTATTATAATCATTTAAATAAATAGAGGAAAAAACAATCCGTTCAATATGTTGAATCAATATGTCATGCTTTGAATATCTATATAATTTTCCTCACATTAGGATCCATGGCACATGTACAGTACAATATGGTCTATAAATAGGCCTGGAAAGAATATGGCTGTATCTTGGACTGCAGAGGGAATGATAATGCTCCTCAGAACTTGGTACTTGGTTTTGCCTGGCAGCCGCCTTTCCCTGTAATCAGAGCATGATTCAAAACTTAACCACCTGTAATTAAAAGAAGATAGATTTTAATGGCTCTGATGTAGTGGAGTCTATCTTTGTCACGTCTTGTGTCCACCACAAGAAGTTCTTTATTTGGTGTCTGCATTGCATTCCCTGCTTGGGAGAAAAACTGTTTTCTCTGCTTTCACCAGCACTGTCTGTTGTTTCCACTTTGAAATTATATGATTATGCAGTGTTCCTGTCCAGTAAGACTGTCCAAATGAATTAAGCATATATGGCTAGAGGAGTCCATGCTTGTTTTCAGCACGTAATGCAATGGTGTGTATGTGTTATAGAGCACCTACTCTAATCACTTGGAAAATACGGACTGCAACGTAAGCTATGGGCCTTCTCAAAGTTAAGTAGCTCAGGAGTACTGATGGAAAGGAAAACCAAAACAAAAGAGAAAATTATATGGTCTAGTGTGAGGTGTCCCTGCCCATGGCAGAGGGGTTGGAACTAGATGATCTTAAGGTCCTTTCCAACCCTAACTATTCTATGATTCTATGATGGATGTTCAGGCATGGGTGAAATTCATACAAGTACAGCTCTAAAAGATATTTATAGTACTGAAGTCCTAAGTCAGCTTTGTCCAGGAGGGAAGATTTTCATTCTTTTAATTGCTAAAGAATTATTTAATAATTTTAAAGTAGCTTCACAGACTGTATTATAAAAGTATGGTGAAGACTTGGCTATTGTTAAAATAGGTGGCTTTATAGTGTTTAAGAGATTCAGTAAATTAAAAATGCAAATTTTGCTTGCATAGTACAGCTACAGTTTAAAGAACGGCGTCAGAGTCTGTGTAACTGAAAATACCCGTTTGGTTATCGTAAACTGCCCTGGTATTTTTATCACATAGAAAGAGTAAAATTATAACTGTAGGGTAGGAATAGGACAAAGGAGAGCAAAGGAGAGCAATGAGGGAGCAGTAGAAGCAGACCAGGTCCTGAAGCATATTCTGGGGCTCCAGTCCATTAACTACCTAAATTGAGAAGCTGCCATGTTCTTCTGAGTCATGAAATGAAAAATCCCTTGAGGATTTGTAGTGACATCACAAACTATTAGAGGTTTCATTTTGATGTCACTAGAATCCCATGATGAAGTCATGGTGCAGTAATTAATGTCATCTGTATTTATGCTACAAATAAAAATGATGAAGGATGGATGGGCGGACGAAATTTCTTCATGTTCTGTTTCTCACTGTGTAACAAACATACCATGTCAAGGACACTTAGAGAGAAAAATGCACTACATCTCTTAGATTCTGTACTGGAATCTAAATTAAAGCAAATGCGTTTCTGTTGTTTGGAAGGAGAATATTAGGATTAGATGAGAATATTGAAAATCAAGAAATCTGTATTCTTGTTTCACATGTATTACTGACTCATGCCATGTGAGCCTGTAAGAGCCAATTCTTGATCGAAACCACACTGAAATCTTTGTGTGCCCTCCCTTAAAAACATTCCACGTGAAGAAAGAAAAGCATAGAGTTCCATATACATGGAGTATTTTACACCATTGAAGCCTTAACATATGGTTGTGGGTGTCACGTAGCATCCTTGTGCCTCACTTTATGTATACATAAGATCAGAGAAACGCTTTGCAAGGTGGTTCAACTCAGCAATATTTGGAAAGCATTGTGGCTTGCCTAAAAAACAGAGATTTGTTTGTTTATTTTTTCCCTAAAATAGTGAAGTCTGTTGCTGAGTGGTGGGCACTGTTAAGACACCTAACATCCAAGTACTGATTGGAGTGCAAATATTCCACATTCCTATATTAGTGGAAGGAAGTTTTTAGATACCTAATACAGTAATATTTACTGTGCTGCATTAATTTTAGATAAATTTTAGCCACTTGCATACTTGGAACCTATTTAACAATGTTTTGTATAAGGCTGTTCTCCATTTTATTCATATTTCTCTCCTTTTGATGTTGGTAATAAGAAAACCTGAATCATCTTATTAAGTTATATGAAATACCTTTTTTTCCACCCTTTTGTTTTGTTAGCTGGCTCAGGCAAATTGCATTTTTTTTATGCTAAAGTTCAAAATTCTACAAGTAGAATGTAAAAATAGCTTAACTTTTCTAGATATTCTTTAGCTGCTTCAGCAGCAAAAATACATATTTGTTTATCTAGATCTGTTCAGACTTAGGCAGGCTAAGACCCATTGAAAGCTGAAGTCTCTATGTAATTTATTTTCAGTGTGTAGTGTAAACTGCTGTGCTGTATATACATTTTATATTTATGTCAGAAAAGGGTTGCAGAGGGGTACTTTAAAACCACCTTTTCGGCTCTGAATAGCTATTGTGTACATATGGTAAGGTACTGCTGCTTAACAATTAGTAACTGCTTTGATGAAACTAAATTACATGTTTAAGTTCCCATCAGGAAGTCGCTTCACATATCTGTATTAATGTATTCAAGGCTCGAGAAGGAAAGTTAATTTTCCAGCTTAAATATTTAATTCAAGCTTAAAATTTAGTCTGTAATTAGAGCTCCCAAATGGCAGGAACATGGAGTATTTGTCCATTTTAATTAGATTGTTGTTTACCTATTAATTATATATCATATCTTGTCATATAGTTTTGATGGTAACAGATGGTGCTAGGAGTTAGTAAGGGTTTGAACAAAATAAGATTTCACATGATTTATTAAGTTGCACTTTATTAGTGAGTGGTCTGCTTTCGTCAGGTTATTCCATAGAATGAGAAATTTGAAACATTTCACTGATTTTGGTGATTGCTCTTTATGTGCTCTGTGGAAATACTGAACATCAACAACGACTCCAAAAGGTGCATTCTTTTTGTTTAGAGGAAGATGTTATACTTCTATTTCTCCAAAGTTGCAGCCTCTTTTACTACCCACATGGCAGTAAGCTTACATCTTCTTTTCTTTTTTCTGACTGTTGTGCATAAGACTTTTCAAGAGCAATCTCTTTTATCTGCAGAGTCTGAAGCAGTTGTTTCAGAGGTGAGAAACCTGACTCAAGTGTAAAACTGTTAGCTTCTGCGCAAAATCTCAGTACATTTTCAAGTTTTAGTGGCTTGAAAAAACCCAACATATCCATTTGTTGGCTGGTGCTTTCAGAGTCCACACGTGTATGCATACATACGTGCCTCTACCACAACCAGCAAGCATTTGAATGTAAAAGCTAATTGAGACTTTTCAGAGTTCCCAGTATGTGAACATTTTTCCAGTTCTTTGGCAGTATTTACAGCTGACACAGCATTACCTGCATCACACAACCGTATCTTACTTAGATTCATTAGTCCTGTACGCAATGTAAGTATATCTGTCTGTCTGGGGATGTTTTAATAGAACTAGTACAGGGCAGCCCACATTGTGAGCCTTGCACACACATATGTAAATCATGCAGTACCTAACTTGTGAGAATTTGGGTTCTCATTTAACTAGTCCCTTTTAAGACCTGGTACAGAAGCAAAGCAAAAAATTAAAGTGAAAATAAGGAAAATCTCTTCTGAGTTTTGACAGATTAAAAAAGAGAGAGAAAGCTTGATACTTTTTTCACAAAAAATCCCACCTATTGGAATTTTGAGGCGTCCTAAGAAAGGTCAGGAAATGCAAGTAGGTATATGACACAAGTGAAAGTTAAGAAGGTACATAAGTAAACAAGATTGTATAGTACAGGTTGAAGCAAGTATATGTTAACTCTAAAAAAAGAACCTTAAAATGGGGGAAGATTGAGAAAATGTGTGCATGAGGTGTTGCATGAGGATTGGTAAATGGACAGTGGCTTTCTCTGTGGGGATTCTGCACAGTGAAACTTAGCAGCAAGGATTTTAGCAGTGTGGTGTTTGCTGGTGATTTAGCAGTGATTTGAGAGTATTTGAGCTTTTAAATCCACTTTTCCATAGATCATTTGAACTATTCACTTTTTGGTCATTGGAGGGAAGAGAGTGGAGATAAATTTCTTAAGTCCAGGTCAATTCAGCAGCTCTCTGCTACAAAGCTAAGTAAATAAATCATGTTTTGTGACAGGCCAGTCTTTCTGTTTTCACTGGTTGCTTTCATGGGACCTTGATAGCTTAATCCCTTTGGGGTATAATATACCTGAATAAATAAACATCCTTTTCCTGTTATCCCTTTTTTCTTTAGAGCTAATTATATACTTCTGTCTTCCTTCCTCCTTCCTTGCCAAGTTAAAAAAACATGCACAATCATCAGAGCTGTACCTGTTTCTTGACATTGACCATGGCTTCAAAGAAATGGTAAGAGTCAAGAGTTTTGCTAGTGAAAAGTAAACAGATGGCCGCAGTACACACACTGATTTCGAGGCTTGCTTCAGTGGGCGACTTGACAAACAGTAGATCTACAAAACTGCCTCCTTGTTCTGGCACTTGCTTTGTCCGCGCACCAGCAGCAACAGATGCTTGATGCTGACACTAGTTTGTTTTTTCCCCACATAACTTTGGTCACATACTCCGAGTTAGATTTACTGTGACCTCTCTCTTGTTTCATAATTGTCCCCATCAGCATGGTTGCTACCTTAAAAAGTATTGATAAATATGTCTGTGTTCAAATCAACTGGAGGTGGGGTGAGTAGGGGGAGGTGTTTGGGAGTGTGTATGCATCTTGGAAGTGTTCCCAAGCCAAGGATCGTTTTATCACCACCTACATCTAAAAAGAACCACTATGCTGAAATTGTGCAGTTTGATTAGCTAGGAAAAGCTAAGTGACTTGGCCTATTGCCTCTTGTATGTGTGAAAAGATTACCTTCTGAAAATGTGACCTTTAATCCTCTTTTGCTCAGATACTGTATTTTTCCCTGTGATTTATAGAACTGTGTTAATAACATAGAAAACTGTATTCAATTGTTAGCAGCTGAAACATAAAGTGATTACAAAAGTATTATCACAAGATAGAACTAGTAAAAATATTCTACTTGCTGAGCTTGCACCATCAGAATTTATTTATACATTTTATGCAAAAATACAGGGTTAATTTTTTTATTCCTTTGACCCTGTATATCAAATGTGATAAAATATGCTATCCTGCAGCTAAAAGCAGATGGAAAAATAAATTGAAGAACAGCGTTTAACTGCAGCCTTATCCTAGTTCATATAAAAATATTACAAAAATAAAACAGAGACATAACTGGGTCATTGAAATGTTCTTTAAGAAAGGCTGCTTACGCAATGAAATTACCCCATTTTCAAATATCCTGGTTCATAACATTCGTTAAAAAAAGGGGGAAAAAAATGGGAGGGGGAGAATTTTTGAAATATAGTAGCATGAGTTTTGTTTTTAGAATAGTTTATA